>NW_026126517.1:31427500-31480000 GCF_943737965.1 Phodopus roborovskii
AAAAATTACAAAAGCTACAAGTAACATACAAGGCAGTAACAGTACTGTGAACTACAGTACAAATATGAATTAGATCAAGTATATTGGGCGTACTCGATCAGTCCCTAATTGGTTTTAAAGTACTCTTTAGGCAAAGAACTGTGAGGAACATATGAAAAAATGAAGGGAATGAAAGACATGGCCAACTCAAAATGCCAATCACCTCAGAGACTCTGAGGGTGCCGTACCCTCTGAAGGCATGCCGACTGCTGCCTGACTGAATCAGTACTTGTTTGCTTAAATTCACTAGCATTTTCTTCCTGCCTTTCTGTGTTCTCCAGTCTGAGCCAGCCCCTGCACTCCCACACACCTCTATTTCAGGCTGCATGAGTGACTTTTTTCTATGATTCAAGTTGAGATTGGAGGATCACCTGGAGTCCATTTCAATCCAAGATTCTAGGTCCTATTCCTAGAGATTATAACTCAGCAGACAGTGTAAGTTATTTCTAATGAACCAAATCTAGTGGAGGCAATTAATTTATCAGAAAAACCAAGGAAATGTGTTGGGTTAAAGTCTGCTCCACCACCTGCTGATGGTGTGATACTGGCAAACTAACCATGCCACATCCTAATATCATCATAATCTATAAAATGAGAGTAAGAAGGGGCTAGAGAGATGGCTCAGTGGATAAGAGCACTGGCTGCTCTTCTAGAGGACCCAGGTTCAATACCCAGCACCAACATGGCAGCTCACAATTGTCTGTAACTCCAGTTTCAGGGGATCTGACACCTTCACACCAATAAATTTGTAACGACACCCAAATTCCCAAATATTGTGTATAAATGTTTGTTTTCATTTAATTGGACTTTGTTATATAAAATAAAATAAAATAATAAAAAAAATGAGAGTGAGAAGAGGCCTCACCACATAGGCTTCTTAACAAATAAACATACTGCTTGGCACAGAATAGAGGCTCCAAGTTTGCTTTAGGTCCATCTTAACTCGAACACGAAGGATGCATAATAAGTAAACTAGGAAAAATAATCAAAAGGCCACTTATCCCTCTCCTTGCCTAGAAACAAATGCTGAAAATATGGCTCTAATGCAATTGTCTTTAACAAGGCTGGACCACAGTAGTTAGTAGAGGCCAAATAATTTGATTTAGGTTTGGAGTTGTTGTTTTGGTTCTGTTCACTTTTGTTTTTGCTTTATTTTCATTTTATCTTGTGTTTTCTATATTTTCCTCCTAGAATTGCCCACATAAACATCAAGAGCAGTTTATTACTGCTTGATAAGCAGGTTCATCTGATTTTGTGGTGATTTTTACAAGGGCCTCCTATCTGTCTTTCTGTTCATTTAGACTTTTTGCTTGGGTCAGGACTCTGGGAATAGCCAGTACCACACAGAGTCGCTCCCCCTACTTAGAATCTAGTGACACTATGAATTTTATGCATGTCTATGTCTAAGACTCAATGAACATTTTTGATTGAAACAGTGAGACTTCCTTGTTTCCTTCTTCAGGTTTCTAGACTGTTAGTTCCTGGACTATCCCTGACTCAGGCCAATGTCCAAATGCTAACAAATGGGGCATAGAAACCTCAAAGGTCAGTCACCACCTTAAACAAATGATTGACAGATTGTAGCTCTCTGCTTCACACTGTGACT
Source organism: Phodopus roborovskii (assembly GCF_943737965.1). NCBI lineage: Eukaryota > Metazoa > Chordata > Mammalia > Rodentia > Cricetidae > Phodopus > Phodopus roborovskii. Next base: position 31,429,146 of record NW_026126517.1, read on the forward strand.
TTGTAACAAATGCCAGAAACAGAAATGCTAATTAGCAACTTTGTAAAATCAAGTTTAAGGGGTTAAAGAGACAGCTGGGTTGGCAAAGGTCAGGCACAAGCAGGAAGACCTGGGTTTGATCCCCTGAACCAAGAAGAAGAGGAGGAAGAGGAAGGAGAAGGAGAAGAGGAGGAGAAGGAGGAGGAGGAGAAAAATCAGGCATATTGGATTTCACTTGTAATTTCAGTCCAAGAGCGGCAGAGACAGAGTACCTGGAACTCACTGGCCAACTAGTCTATTCTTCTTAGAGAGTTCTAGGCCCATGAGACACCCTGTCTCAAAAAGAATGACACCCTGGATTGTCCTCTAGCTTTCGCATGCATGGGAACAGGCATGCATACATGTGAACTGATGCACATGAACACACACAACCAAAGCTAAAGAACTATGTGTTAAGCACAAGCTATTCATTTAATAGTTTGTCTTTCAATGTGCCATTTGTGTTATAATTGTTTTTTAAAAAATTACTTCTGGAGCAACTACCACACAGGATTCTCTCATCTGAGACAAATATGATAGAAATGAGGTAATGTAAAACAAACACACAAAGTTACCAACTGTTCTTTCTTTGGAAGAATAATCCTTTGGTTTTGAGTAGTATTCGTCTGTCTTGCAGGAAGGAAAATGTAACGATGGGAACAATAGTTATAATCAGGAAATAGTAAATTTTGTAACATTCTTTCTGGTTGCCAGGCATTGGTGGCCCACACCTTTAATCCCAGCACTTGGAAGGCAGAAGCAGGTGGATCTCTGTGAGTTTGAGGTCAGCCCGGTTTACAAGAGCTACTTCCAGAACAGCTTCCAAAGCCACAGAGAAACCCTGTCTCGGAAAAACAAACAACAAAAAATTAGGAGCTCTTTTTTTCTGTACTCTTTATATTAATTTATCAACTTATTTTCAATCATATTTTTGAAATCCGGAATTTTGAGTCTTTAATGATTTGTGTAACATAATAAATAAAAGACCCAGAGACAGATATTAGAGTTCAAGCTTCAAGTTGAAGATCAGAAAAGCAAAGCAGCCTGCCACTAGCTGTTACCTCTACTTCAGACTGAAAGGCAATCCTGGCTCTTCAGACTGCAATCCCAGACTTTTACATTATCCTCAATGTGGCTGGAGAATCCCCTAGACTCCTGAAGACCTTGCTCCTATCTTTTATATCTCTAGTGCTGAGATTAAAGGTGTGAGCTCTATTATTGTTTTAGACTGATTCAACGTTGTGTTGCCTTGAACTCAGAGAGACCCATCTGCCTTTGTCTGCTGAGCCTTGGGATTAAAGGTGTGTACCACCACTGCCTGATCTCTATAGCTTGAGGCTGACTTTGCTATCTGAATACTCAAGCAAGCTTTAACAAATCATAAATAAGCCAGGCGTTGGTGGCACACACTTTTAGTCCCAACACTCAAGAGGCAGAGGCAGGAGAATCTCTGTGAGTTCAGGGCCAGCCTGGTCTACAGAGCTAGTTCTAGGACAGGCTCCAAAAGCAATACAGAGAAACCCTATCTCAAAAAAATTCATAAATAATATATCACCACAATCTTATTTATTCATTTACTAAAAGAGCTCTCCTGGTCAACTGCTGCAGGCTACTGTGCTATTTACAAACCTCACAAAGTAAGAGCAGATGGTCTGCCCAACAACTGACTGGTGCTTCACTTCCCTGAGATTTAAGTCAATGACTTAAATATTGAAGAAGCAAAGACCTTCCTTGAAAATGGGACAGACTGTTTTAGTGTGATCACCCGAAGGAAAGAACACAGACTGTAGAAGTGTGAGTAAGTGGTGTCTCTGCAGCCACTTACGTGGCACCTGAAGCAGTTTTCTTCTCTGGTCTTCAGTGTTTTTACCCAAATAATAAGAATAAAACTACAATTCTAAAAATGTGCTTGTAAAGAGTGACAGCTGTAATGTATGTCCACTTAATATTTACAGCACAATAGTTATTCAACAAAATAGCCATTTCTACCCACTTACCAACATTTCTTTTAGTAAGAACTTGATGATAAGAGTAGTAATTTTATGGTTCTGCCATTATCCCTGCACATCTGAAAAAAAAAAAAAAAAAAAAAAAAAAAAAAAAATCTCACAGACCCCTTAATAGAATTAGCATTGACAAACATCTCACTGTAGTCTGGCTAACCATTGGCTCTATCTCAGGCTCAAAAGCTCACAAGAAGCTAACAACTAAAGGTGGTAGTTTTTCATGTCAATAATTCAATCTTGAAATGTATTTAGCCCATAGAAAGTAGCATGTCTTCCGTGTTCATCCTGAAAATTTTTGACACATGTATCTACTGATGTAATATCAGTATGGATCACTCCCCTAAGTTCAGAGATTGTCTTCACCACCTTTTCTAGTCAACATCTCCACCTCCCAGACTCAACCTCCATTCTGATTTCTGCCATCCTGGCTCAGCTTTACCTAATCTTGAATTTCACTGACATGACATTATAGTCTACTTTATGACCCATTCATATCATTGCATCTATAGAAGGACTTTCTAAAACTGCTAAGCAATACTCCATTGTGTGAATATAATACCCTATATATATGATGGACATGGAGTAAAACATCTTGTTATTAATTTTCTGTGAGAAATATAATAGGCTAGTGGCCCAGACCGTGGGTTTAGTCTGATCTATGTGTTCTCTCCTAGCCATTCATTACACAGAAAGCCTGACTCTTCAGAGAGTCTGGAATCTGAACAAAGGGAATTTGTTAGATGATGTAAACATCCAACTCTTAACCAGGGTGTCCTGTCCAGAAACTTGACATTAGACAGGTGAGGATGACATTTGCCTTGGAGATTGTTTTAAATATTTTTGAGTACAATTACATTTAATAGCCTGTTGTTGAGACACCCTTAATCGCATGTTAATATTAACATTGGGCATTTCTTTCTTCCAAGAAGCTCTGCATATTGTAATTTCTGGTTTTGTTAAATGATTTGAGATTTCCCCCTTTCCTTCTACTCCCAGGTTTGTCTGTTTGAGACAGGGTCACCTATATATAGCCCATGCTGGCCTCCGTCTCACTATGTGGCTAGGGATGATAATCTTGAACTCCGGATCCTCCTGCCTCTACCTCTCTACTGTTGGCATTGAGGTTGTACACGTTCATGCCCAGTAACCCCCAGGTCTTGCTTGAAGGACTTGATCTCCTTTTAGCCTAAAGGATTACATATGAGATCTATTCCATAAGTCTGGGCTAGTTACTCTAAAGAGAACCCCAGAAATCAGTCCCATTATGCTTCAGTACTAAAGGTCTGGGCAAAGATCCAAAGTTGTAATTCTACAACCTATAGATGGTTAAGATATTTGATACAGCAGATAAGCAATCCAAAGTAATTTTGACAGACTGAAGCACAAAAACAAACCAGCATATAAAGACAAAGTAAAACAATTTAAAGACTAATCAAAAAATTTTAAACAATTTAAAATTAATCTGTGGGTATAGCTTAGTACCTAGAGTATTTGTCTAGCATGTATGAAGCCCCGAGTTTTATCCACAGTAACTAAGAAGCTAGGAATGGTGGTGCTGGCTGTAATCCCAGAACTCAAGAGGTAGAAGCAGGAGGATCAGAAGTTCAAGGTCATCCTCAACTATATAGCAAATTCTAGACCAGTTTGGGCTCCATGAGACCTTGACTTTAAAAAAAAAAAGCATGCTTTTGGAATAATCTGGTTAACTAAAATATTTATATCTAAAAGAGAAAAACTACCTTAGCCGTTTGTTTTCTTCTGTACTAATTTAAGTTCCTGGGTATTGATTTTCAAGTATGGCCACCACAATTTAAGACATATTACACTGAATAAGTTACTGTAGCCATGACATCACTAGTTTATCCATCCACAAATATGAGAATATTTACTTCGTGCAGGAGCTATGGTACTGATGAAGGTTATTTACTTCTATGCCCTCATCAGTATGAAAGTGTCTCTGAGCACTTACAGTCTAGAACTGGACCAAAATGAAATTGCTAGCATCCACCTGGTGGCAGTATTTTCTAGTGTTTCCTGAATATCCAGGATCATTTCAAGAGTACTTTCCATGTCAATCCAATCCTCTTCTAAAGTGATGTCCAGTGTCACATGGTTGGAAAAAAAGTAGGCTTGTTCAGGGGAATACTAGGTCAGTACAGCCATTAGGTAACTCTAGGCTTTTGCTTTGAGGATTATACTATTCTTCTCATTAAAATATGATCAGCCTACATGCCTTTCTGATCTTTCATTTTTTTATCTTGAGACAAGATTAAACTAGGTCTAACCTTGAACTCATCATACTCCTCCTGCCTCAATCTCTCAAGTACTAGAATTATAGGTATGTTGACACCATGCCCAGCTCTTATCCTTTCCTGTGCTCTAGGCCATTTGCTTGTTGTGAGATAAGTTCTCACTAAATAGCTCAGAGAGGCTTGAAAATCACTATGTATACCAGGCTGGCCTTGAACTCACAAGAGCTCACATGCCCACAGTGACCATGTCACAGGACTAAAAATGGTATTTGGGCCAACATCCCCATATATTCCTCCATGTGACAATCATAAAAATTGGCATATGGGCTAACATGTCCATACATGCCCTCATAATGCCACGTGTACTAACAAGCTCATACATCTCTCCACATGACATGACCAAACTCAGATATAGAATATGAGTTAAAATGCACATATTCATCCCTGTAACCAGGTATGGAGATGGCAGGTTGCCCAGCTTACCAATACAACCCCTCACATAATCCAACATACCCATACATCCCCCATTTGACTGAGTTCAGAAATGGCCTACAGATAAACATGGCCAGACAACTCCCCTGCCCCATGACAGTGGGTCTAGAAATGGCATGTGGGCACCATGTACATACATATTCCCCATGTGACAGAGCTTGGAAGGGGCCAATATTCCCATACATTACCCCAATGTGACAGGGCTCAGAAAACGTTTGTCATCCAACATAAACACACACACATACATACACACACACTTGATTCAGTATGGCATGTAGGCCAACATGTACATGCACACCCCATGTGACTGGGCTTGGAAATGACATGTTGGTCAACATGCCTAGACATCTCCCCAATGTGACTGGGCTTGAAAAAGGTTTGTAGCTCAACATGCCCATTTTACACCCCACATGACTGGACTAAGAAATGGATTGTGGACCAACATGTCCATACAGCAGCACATATGATCTGTCTCAGAAATGGCATGCAAGCTAACACACCCATACTTACCCCATGTGACTGATTTCAACATGACCATTAAAACCCCATCCCCACATATGACATGGTGGAAAAGTCATGTGATAGCCCTCAAAATTGGCATGTGAGTCACCATGCCCATACGACCTCCTTATAACTGGTCTCAAAATAACATGTGAGTCTACATATCCATATATCCTCCTATGTGACCAGGGTTGAAAATGGCATGTAGGAGAATATGATAATCATACAACTGTAGATGGATGTTTCTGTGCCATCTGGTCCTGTAGCCATTTAGTCCCAAATAAATGCACAGAGGCTTATATTAATTATAAACTGTTTGGCTGATGGCTCAGGCTTCTTATTGGTTAGCTCTCTATTAATTATTAGCACATTTCTATTAATATATGTATCTCCACATGTTTGCCTAGGCATTCTATCTCCTGGTGGCTACATGGCATCTCTTGCTACTCTCTGTGTTCCTCTTCCCAATCTTCTCCTAGTCTGGTAATCCCATCTATCCTTCCTGCCTGGCTACATCCTGCCTGTCTATTGGCTGAAAAAGCTTTATTTATCAACCAATAAGAGAAACATATATTCACAATATACAAAAGGACATCCCATCACACAATTCTTACTCTACATGACCAAGCTCAAACTTGCACGTAGGTTCTCATGCACATACATGCTCCCACAAGAGTGGTCTTGGAAAGGCATAGGGACCAAAATGGCAGGTGAACATGTTCATACATTCCCCATGTGACCAGGCTTAGAAATGGCATGTAGGCTGAAAAGCCTATATACCTCTCCGTATGATCATCTCAGTAATGGGATATGGGAAAAATTGCTCCCATATACCCCAGTATTGCCCAGACTCAGAAATGGCATGACATATGGAACCTGGCTCAAAGTAGGCATGTGGGCCAACATGCCAATATACCCCCATTTAATGGGTCTCCAAAACATCATATGGCCCAACATGGCTCCCCAACACACACACACACACACACACACACACACACCTCCACACACAGTATATAACTAAGCTCAGATATGGCATGTGGGCCAACATGCCCACACAAGCCCCTCCATGTGTCAGAAATAGCATGCAAACCCACATTCTCAAATAGTAGTCCAATGTCACCAAACTTGTAAAAAGTTTGTGGTCCAACATGACCATACTTTCCTATTATAGCCAGGCTACCCTTCCTCCATGTGACCAGCTAAGAAATGGTGTGCAGAACAACATGCTCTTACACCCCACCACCATGTTATCAGTTTAGAAATAGTGTGTGAGTAAATACATCCACATGCCTATGGGTTTGACATAGCTTAGAATTACCATCTGGACCAACACTGGACTGGAAATGGCATGTGGCAACATGACCATATCACTTCCTTTTAACCCATATGACAGAGATTGAAAAATGGCCCATGTGCCATTTATGGGTCTGGCCACATTGAAGGAACATGTGGGCATGTTTGCCCATGGGCCACTTTCAAACTGTCACATGGGTAGTATATGGGCATGTTGACCCACATGCTATTTCTGAGATTGATCATATGCTGGGCTGTATGAGCATGTGGGCCCACAAGTCAATTCCACGCCTGGCCTAATAGGGAGAGTGTATAGGCATGTTGGAACAGATGCCGTTCTAGGCCCTGTCATATCTTGAAGTTGATGGACCTGTTGACACACATATCATTTTCAAAATGGCCATATTCATGGGCTGGGTCACATGTCAAAATTCGTGGTGGCTCATTTGCCATTTCTGAACCAGGTCATATGAGAGGTGTACGGGCATGTTGGCCCACATGCTATTTATGATCCCAGTAACATGAAGGTGAGATATATGAGCATGATTTTTCATATGACATTTCCAAGCCAGTCCATATTAGGACAGTGAATTGACATGTTAGCCCACATGACATTTCTTAGCCCAGTCATGTGAAGGGCTATATGGACATGTTGAACCACAAGACTTTCTGAGCTCGGTCACATGTAGTGCAGTTATGTGCATGTTGGCGTATGTACTATTTGCAAGTCTGATCATTTGGGGAGAATGTATGGTTACTTGGCATCACATGCAACTTCTGATACCAGTCATATGTAAGGGTGTATCAACCTGTTCATCCACATGTGATATCAAGCTCAGTCACAATGAGAGTGTAAGGGCTTATTGGCATATATGCTATTTCCAAGCCTGGTCACATAGGGTGGTATATGGCATTTTAGCTTACATGTTATTTCTGAGATTGGAATAGGATATATGAAAATATTTTCCATATGCGGTTTCTGAGCCAGTCAGATATAAGGGTGAATGGGCCTGTTAGATCACATGCCATTTCCAACCACAAGAGCACTATATGGGAGTATTAGCCCACATGCCATTTTCTACCAGTTCACATAGGAGAGTGAATGGATATCCTGAGTCTTGTAGCATTTTCTAGCCCGGTCTTATATGAGGTATATGGGCTTGGTGGCCCATAAACCTTTCTGAACCAGGCCACACTGTATGGCATAAGTGCATGTTGTCCCACATGCCACTTCTGAGCCCGGGCACACTGGGGAGTGAGGTATGTGGGTATGCAGGCCTCCTACATGGCATTTCTGAGCCCTCGTCATAAAGAGAAGTGTGTGAGAATGCTTACCCAGATGCCATTTAAGAGCCTGGTTATAGCCACATCCACACACTTGCCATTTCCAAGGCAGGTCACATGGAGAGGCATGTTGACCTACATGAATATTTTGAGTTCAGTCACATGGAGGTCTGTATGGGCATGTTGACCAACATTCCATTTCCAATCTTATTAGCTTCAGAGGGTGGATGTGCATGCTGGACCATATGCCATATCTGAAACTGGTCACACGGGGAATGTATGAGCATGCTGGCGCACATGCCATTTCTAATCTGGTCATACTGGAGTAGTGTATGTGTGACCATGTTAGCCCACATGACTGTGTGTGTGTGTGTGTGTGTGTGTGTGTGTGTGTGTGTGTTTGAGAGAGAGAGAGAGAAAGAGAGAGAGAGAGAGAGAGAGAGAGAGAGAGAGAGAGAGAGAATGAGAGAGGATTGTGGGCATGTTCCATATACATAGGCAAATCCAGAAAGGGCATTCAAGAATTGAGTGACAACAACCACCTGTGGGAACGAGGTAGGGTTAGACAGTGGGTGAATGAAGTTTAATGCTGGTATTTTTCTAAGACAATGTCTTACTATGTAGCCCAGGCTGGTTTCCAGTTTGTGATCCTCCCAAATGTTTTCACTTCCCAAATGCTGGGAATGAAGGTATACACCCTGATGCCTTGATACTGATAATTCTTCCTTCCTTCTCCCTTTCTCCCCTCTCACCTCTTCTCCTTTCCACTTCTCATTTTCTTGTTGCTATGATAAGATTCTCAACAAAAAAACACCTTAGGGAAGGACAGGTTTATTTGAGCTCACCCCTTGAAGCTACAGGCCATCGTGGCAGGGAAGATACAGCCACAGGAGTGTGATGCAGCTGGTCACATAGCATCCATGGTCAGAATGCTGGGCCTCAGCTCATTGTCTCTTGTTTATTCTGTCATGGATCCCAGTCCACGGAATGGTGTTACTCACGGTTAAGGTTGATCTTCCCACCTTGAGTAACTCAATCTAGTGACTCCATCACAGATAGCTGTCTTTCATGAGCCAATTGGTTTGTTCATCAATGAAATGTGTAGAACCTTTTTTTGGGGGGGAAGCATATAGATGTTCAATTATTTGAATAATGATGCAATATGTACTTTCTGCTGTTTTGGGCACAGTACAGTGCAGAACAGAAGACCTTTCAAAAAAGGAGGGATCAGGTCATTCTTTCACTACTCCTCAAGTCCGTGGGACAAAAACCATACCCTACTCACAGACCAACCAGGCGTTTGAAAATGCAGTGCCTGTACTTCAGAAAGCACATGGCAAGTCCCCTGTGGCAATCTATCCAGGAGTCAGGTGGCCTGCAGCGCCCTGCAGTGGACAATTTTGTTATTGCAGGGCCTCAGGAAAGAAGGCTGAGCCTGTGCTTCTTTTTGCACCACTCTTTGGGCCGAGTCAGGAGACTGGCAGGTCAGCCCCTCTGCTAAGCTTTGCAGAGATACCTCACTCAGCCTTGTTTCCCAGAGCCGGCAGTCTAAACGCCTTTAGAAGAGTCCTTTACTGGACAATCTGTAACTCTCTATTTGGAAGATCAAGGCCTTAAGAGATGAGGACCCAAGACAGGGAAGTTTTGACAAGGATGGGACATCAAATTCTGGGGACCTCCCAACCTGTAGTATCTTGAAGCCAAGGTATGAATCATGTTGCGAGCATGTATAGTCATGCCTCCTGGCCACTGAGCTGCATGTATTTGGCTAATTTACATCCAATGTAGTTGTTACCATGTAGGGTTTTTGTTGTTGTTGTTGTTGTTGCTTTCCTCTTGAGGTGGGGGGGGGGGAGGAGAGCACCACCCAGCTTCCAAATAAATACATGAAGACTATTCTTACTTATGGATTCCCAGCCTTAGTCTAGGAATATTTCTAGCCAGTTTTTCTAACTTAAATTAAGCTGTTTATCTTCTACATTTTTCCTCTGGGCTACCTTTCTTTATCTGTATGTCTTTCTTCCCTTTTTACTTCATGGTTGATTATGTGGCTGGCTGGGTGGCTGGCTCCTTGCTCCTCTCTTGAGCTTTGAGTTCTCCTATTAACTCTCTCTGTATGCCAGCCCTGCCTATCTTTTCTCCTGCCTAGCTATAGTATATACAGCTCTTTATTAGACCACTCAGATGTTTTAGACAGGCAAAGTAACACAACTTCACAGAGTTAAACAAATGTGACATAAAAGAATGCAACCCATCTTTGAATCATTAAACAAATATCCCACAGCATAAACACTACCATGTAGATATTTTCCCCACTCTGTGTGTGTGTGTGTGTGTGTGTGTGTGTGCAGATGTATGTGCAGATTTATGTGCACACACATGTACAGGCCATAGGTTAGCATTAAGCCCCCCTTCTATTATTCCCCACCTTATTTTATTAAAGATTTATTTTACTATATGTGTATAAGTATTTGCCTGCATGTTTGTATGTATAGTATGTGCATGCCTTGCCTAGTATACACAGAGGCCAAAAGAGGATGTTAGATACCCTAGAGTTAGAGTTACAAGTGGTTATGAAGCATTATGTGGATACTGGGAATTGAACCTGAGTCCTTGCAAGGGCAGAATGTAGTTGGAGGTTTCTCATCCCACCCACCAGTTCCCAAATAACCACTCTAAGGCTTAACATTAATTATAATTGTTTGACCAACAGCTCAGGCATATTACTGACTAGCTCTCACAATTAAATTAACCCATATTTACTAATCTGTGTATCTCCATGTGGCTTACCGGTAATGTTCTAGCATCTTACCTCTTTGGCAACTGTCTCCCTGACTCCACCTTCTTTTTCTCCATAAATCTGGATTTTATTCTGCCTTGACATTGGTCAAATCAGTTTTATTTATCAACCGATAAAAACAACACATATTAACAGCATACAGAAGGACACCCCACATCAGCAGAAAGTGCTCTTAGTCCCTGAGTCATCCATCCGGCCCCTCCACCTTACTTTTTGAGACAGGGTCTTTCACTGAACTGGGATCTCATCAATTCAGTACAACTAGCTGGCTAGTGACGGCCAGAGATCCTCCTGACTCCACCTCCCCAAAGCTAGGGTTACAAGTACAAACCACAACACCCAGCTTTTTACTTGATGGGAGGTTCCAGACTCCAGTCCTCATGGTTGTGCAGCAAGCACTTGACTACTCACTCCAATTTTATAGATGAGGAAACAGGCACAGTGAAATTGCCAAGCCAGCCAGTGGGAGATGACGTTGTAAGCCATTTACTCGATTCTAGAGCCTGCTGACCGTTAAGAGCCCTCCCTACACCCCTGGGTCCTAGGGCAGGAAAGGAGGGGAGTACTCCACAATCTCTCCACCAGGGCCCAGCATCCTCCAGGTGACCACTGCAGGGTTCTTCCAGAACAATTCTTTCCTACCCACAATCCTTTGCATAGCATACCCAATTCTCTCCAAATTCAGGATTTGCCACTCCTCAGCCCCATATTTCCTTTTAGTATAAATATAGAGCTCTCCTTATTTGCCTAACTTTCAGAATTGTAACCCCTGATCCACAGCCATCTGGAATATGTTCCTTTTTGTACAAAAACGCCTTTGTCTTCTTATGAAAATGATCAGGTTCTGCCCATAAATATATCCAGCATAAAAGGTGGTGGAGTGAGAAGGCCTCATGGAAAAAGACAGCAGTGTATTTCTTTGCATTTGAATACTTCCAGGACATTACTTTAGCAGCAAACTAGCTCTGGGTTGGACCCCAGAATTCTCACTCTTATGGTGCCTCTGGAAAATCTGCTGAGCCTTCTGTGCCTCTTGTATATTTTTTTTTAATGCACAAAATCGGACCTATAAAGGAACAGTGGGATTAAACTATGTGGAAATAGTAGAATATTGGGGTAGCACTAGCGCTGTGTTTGTACACTGTGCTAAAAAGCAAGATCTAGCATTGGGTTGAATTTTTATAATTCTGATATGAGGGGGAAATGGTCTGCCCACATGTCGGCAGCTGCTGTCAAGAGATAGGAAAATATCTGTGGCTTCCGTTGGTGATGAAGTGACAGGTGCTGCTAATGTTAATGGGGTTTATTGCCTGTATTCACCAGGAAGGAGATACCGAATTTCAATGAAAAGTTAGGGAAAATAAAGACAGAATCTTCTTCCTCCCCAACTTTACATTCTAGAGAATTCTAATCGTGGGACTACAGATCCCACACTCTCCCTAGCTGGTCTGTGATGGGGAGACCAACGAACATACTCAGAAATGATGTTTCATTCCTGGTGGCCCCTTTTGGCACTCTCATTGTCGAGGCTGGAAATTCATAATGTATAAAATCAGTGTTCTGGGTAGCTGACTCTCCAAGAACACTTGCTGTGTAGCCAGGTACCTGCCTCGGTGTTGAGAGCCACCCGTGAGAGGGAAGGGCTATTGCTCTTTGTACAAATGAGGAAGATGAGGTTGACAGGTGAAGAAGGAGCTCCCAGGTTCAGGTTGCAGGTTGCTTCATCCCCCTGCCTTTCCACTAAATTAAATGTGTCCCACACACACCCAAACACATTTTTCCAAATGATTTTATTTCAAAGACAGACATAGTGGTATACTCCATTAATCCCATCCCTGAGAAAGCAGAAGCAAGGTCAATCTTTGTGAGTGTGAGGCTAGCCTGCTCTGCATAGTGAGTTCCAGGCTAGCCAGGGCTACCTAGAAAGACCCTGCATTTTAAAAATATTTAATTACATATCTAATTATGTGCACGTGTCTGTGTGTAGGTATGTGCCCATGAGTATAGGTACCTAAACAGGTCAGAGGAAGAAGCTCTGAATTCCTTGAAGTTGGAGTTACAGGCAGTTGTGAGCTGTTTGATATAGGTGCTGAATGTGAAACTTAGGTCCCCTCAGCAAGAGCTGGTCTGACTCTAACCACTGAGCAATCCTTCCAGTCTCTTGTTTTGTTTTTTTGAGGCAAGATCTTGCTGTAAGACTCAGGCTGATCTCTAACTGGCCTTTGCTGTAGAGCCCAAGCTGGCTTTAAATTTGCAACCCTCCTGCGTCTGCCTGCCTAGTGCTGGGATTACAGGTGTGTACTGCCACACCCCTCCCTTAACACATTTTATTTTAGACTTGAGGTGACTCACAATGAAGACTTAGTAATAATAATAATAGTCAGGACTGGAGAAATGACTTAGCCATTAAGAGCACTGGTTGCTCTTCCAGAAGACCTGGGTTCAATTCCCAACACCCACCTGGCAGCTCACAACTATAATTCCAAGATCTGACACTTTCACACAGATATACATGCAGGCAAAACACCAATGCACATAAAATAAAAAACAAATTATTAAAAAGTTAATAGCCAGAAAGAGGGAGGGAGAGAGGGAGGGAGAAGGAACTGGGATCGATATGTAAAATAAAAAAATTAATATTTTAAAAAAGCTAATAGCCTACCCAACAGGAGTATTGTCAAGCATTGGCAGCATTATCAAGCAATGGCTAATCCAAATTGCTTATTTTATCCCAAAGTCTGTTCAAAGGAGGTAACTCAGTTGACCTTCCAAATGGCAAGCTGCTGCTATAGTTTGGATGTGGTTTTCCCCTATGGGGTTATGTGTTGGAAGCTTGAACCTCAGAGCATCCAGGTGGGAGATGGTGGAACCCTGAAGGAGCTCAGAAGACAGGCTATTGGGGAGCGTTGTCCTAGGAAGGAATTAATTAATTCAGTTTTCATGGAATTCTAAAGAGTTCTACACAGAGTAGGTTATTATAAAAGAGCTACTCTGGTCCTCTCCAACCATGTAATTGTACCTTCTGAATTATGTCCCCATGGCAGCATCCACCAACCAGTGAAATGGCTAACAAGGCCTCTGCCAGAGCCCAAATAGGTGGAACTACCCAGTCTTGACCTTCTAGCCTCCAAAGCTATGCATTAAATAAATCTCTTTTCTTTACAAAGCACCAGCCTTGAGTGTTTCATTGAAGCAGTGGAAAATGAACTAATACACGTTTCATATTATCATCCTCATTTCAAAGATGAAGACATCAGAGTTTGAAAGGCTATAACATTTGATTAAGGGTCACACAGCTACCAAGCCAATCGGAACCATGGAAATGTGGCTGTGGCATCCTCTCCTTTCTCAGTAAGTGGTTTCTATTGAAGTAGAACATGTGCTTAGCAAAGAGCATAAACTGTGCCCCATGAATTTTCATAGTGAACACACCGCCCAGATCAGAAAGTGGAAATATACCAGCACTCTGCAGCTCCTAGTCCCTTCCTGGAAGTCATTAAACTCTCCTCCCTCCCCCACCATAGCCTCTGCTCTTAATTTCTAGCATTATCGATTAGTTCTGTTTTGTTTTGAATCTATGCAAATGATCTTTCACTCTTTACCATTTTGCTCCTACTCATCTCAATGACCTCAGAGTCTAAACAATAACTTTTATGTCCAGTGTATGAACAAACAGATGCCACCAATGGCTCAGCAGCCCTCTGATCTCCCATGGCCCTCTGTGGTGGGAGGGAGAGTCTCACCCATCTTGGGGGCGGGCTGATTGCGTCTGCTGATTCAGGGTCCTCCAGCCTCAGTTACTGCTGTAGAATGCTAACACTGGAGATCGGGAATATTTGTGTAAATGAAGTGTTCTACTGCCCTAAACTGATTCCAAACATCTTGTCTTTGCCCTTACTTTCACCATGTTTGGTAACAGCCTTTCTTCCCCCACGTTTTTGGCTTCCTCCTTCAAGTACCCACTGTCACTCTTGGGTAAGACTGACTCCAACCCATGACGTGCAGCCCACGTGCTCTGTCTTCCTCTCCCTGCCTCCTGCACGCTAAGTGCATCCAGCACAGTGTTCCACATACATGTACAAACATGTATTGTCTGTCTACCTCCATTAGTAATGGGTGTGTGCTTCTCCAGGACTGGGGAAATGATTCAGTAGGTCAAGTGCTTGCTTCACAAGCATGAAAACCAGAATTTGGATCCCCAGCACCCACATAAAAACTGAACACACTGAGAGGCAGGAAAAGGTGGATCCCAGGGCCAGATAGTCTACTCCAAACAGCAACTTCAAGTTTAGTGAGACACCCTGTCTCAAAAAATCATGTGGAGAGTGATAGAAGAAGACATGCAATACTAACCTCTAACTTCCACAAACATATGCATGGGTACATACCTGCATGCTCACATACACACACACACACACACACACACACACACACACACACACACAGTAACAAAAATATTTTCCCAGCCACCATGGCTTTGTGCCCAGATTTATATGGTGCACAGTAGATACTTGATACAACCTGCGGTGGAAGGAAAAATTAAATAGCATGGAACTTCCCCCACCAAGACACAAAAAGTCTCTTCGAGGACAGGACACATCAAATTTAAATCCAGCTTTACTAACAGGGGCAATGTTGTGACTGCAGCCAGTGTCTACTCCTCAGTTGAGGCAAATTTTGGAGGTTGGGAGAAAAGAGGCCAAAGTTAGCAGTCCATCTGCCCCTCACCAAGCTGCTATGGTAGCTTCCTGCTAGTGACTCTAACCAGCCAAAACACCTGACACCAAAGCTTCACAGAGAAGAAGCACCTGCCAGCCCAGAGGTAATAAATAGGACTCCTGAGTTCTGCAGGCATTGGGGAGGGTGTGGGTTCAGGCAAATGAGCTACATCACACACAGATATAAAGGGCTGCAACCATCAGGACTTATTTCCATCAGTGCTTACAAGGATGGAGAGCAGCCCAGAGCAACTGCATCTGACCAAGGCACTAGGGGAGGCAGGGGATGGACGGGCCTTGGCTGAAATCCAAGAGCTGGCTCTGAAGTGGTTCATGGAGACACAGGCACCCTCAATCCTGCAGAATGGAGCTCTGCCCCCCTGGTTTCATGGATTCATCACCAGAAAGTAAGGCTGCCCCTGACAATATGGCCAGCATGGCCCACAATTCCTCGGGACAGAGAATATCGCCCAAGGATTCTGGAACTCTGGGCTCCTGACCTTTCTCTCACTAGGCAGGACTCTGGGGGTGGAGGGGAGAGATTGAGGAAGCTTCTGGAGGCAGGTCTGAAGGGCATTTCCCTCGTGGGGCCTTTGCAGCTATGGAAAGGCCAGAAAGTGGACCTGTGGGGGCTGGGCATGTTTAGATGAGTTCTGAGTATCTTGGTGAAAGATACTGTGCCATGCACCAGCAGTGGAATGCTATTGTCACTAAGCTGGAAAACTGGCTAGGAAACCTAGACACATGCTTATCCTGGCATAGGGGCCAGAATGTGGGATTTGGCATTGTAGTTGATCTAGATTGCCAAGCTTCCCAATACTAGACAGAGGAAGGAATGAGAGGCAAAGCCCACTAGTTCCTGGCCCAGTGCCTAGCACAGCACCAGGAACAGTTTTATGGATCACATGAGGCTGCGTGTTCAGCGGGGACCTGCACATGATTTAATACTCTGCTGTCACTGTCTTGACACTTCATTAGGAAATAAGGGATCCTACATATTCATTTAGCACTGACACCTACAAATTATGAAGGTAGTTCTGACTTGGTAAGTGGATAAGGAACTATATGGTCTGTGTTCTGCCAAGCCAAAAAAAAAAAAAAAAAAAAAAAAAAGCTAGATTTCCTTCTGTGCTTCCAAAACACTTGGCATCATATAGAAGGACATGAAGGAGGTGGGAGGTGAGTTCCTGTAAACTTCTCTTGTAGCCAAGCTTGAGACACTGCACCAGCTCTTTACTGCAGAAACTCTTATGCAGTATATATCTTGCATAACTGCACACCTAGCCCCAAGAGAGGGATTCCTGCCAATGCAAAAGTCCCCAGTCATGTAGTATCGTTCTCACTATGTAGTTGTTCAGGTAGAGAGCAGGGACTACAGGCAGTGTCTACTGCACCTGCTGGCAAGGCTGCAGTGGGGAGTGGAAGGTGCCTCAGGACTCACATCCAACTCCAGGCTGAGTCTTTAGTTTGCTCATATGAGCTAGGACCAGGCATGGACTGCACCTTAAGAGGCCTCAGAACCAGTCAGAGGTCTAAAAAGGTTCTCTATCAAGAGCTAAAAGACTGCATCAATCTAGGACCCAATGCCATGGCTTGCAAAGATCTTAATTCAGACTTCTTGGTTGTACAAACCCTAGTTAATGGTGTTTCCTCTGTCCAGGCAGACAGAGCAGCTACTCAGGGACAAAGCTCTCGGTTCCTTCCTTGTCCGCCTCAGTGACCGGGCCGTTGGCTACATCTTGTCTTACAGGTAAGTGGGAAGCCCTCTATGAGGGGCCAGGCAGCCTCAAGACTCCATAACCCAGAGCCTGCTGATAAACATGGAGTCCCAGAAAGCCCTGTCTGGTTTTCCCTGGGCCTCAACACCATGATTCATCCATCCCATGCTTGGCCAACCATATGCCAAGCAGCACTGACCATATGCCAAGGACGGTGCTGCAGCCTTCAAAGGGGTGAGGGTAGGCAAATAAAACACCTTCCTGCTGGGCACAAATGAACTCTGAGCCCAGTGAAGGAGGAATAGCTATTTGCTGGTGGGAAGAGGGCCTGGTTGGGTATAAGAAGATCTTCTAGCAGATGGTCTGGCATGAACAGAAGTACAAGATTTTGGGAGCCCCCTGGGTCTCTGGGTGCAGCAGGATACAGGGTATCCAGGAACAGGATAGCCTTGTATGAAAATTCTGATACAGAGAAGGGATCCAAGCAGACTGTCACTTCACCAGGGTCCTCCTAACAGCGCAAAGAGGGAAACCTGGAGATAGTCTAGAGGTGTGAAGGCTGTGGGAGACCCATGCCATCCTTAACTATGAAGATCTTGGGTCTTACTGATATAAGGCTATAAGACCAAAGAGGAGGAGACATGGGCCTAGTAAGAAGGCAGAGGTGATGACGGTGAGCCCCAGTCTGAACATAGGCTGAGTTGGGAAGGTAGAAGGCTCTCACTGGAAACCTGGATTGAGGCCAGGGCTGCAGGGCAAACTTCCAAATCTTTAGATTCTGATTCAAATTATGTGCACAGACTCTCCTTGTTCAGATCCCAACCCAGAGGAAGTTCCTTTGCCTCTCTGTGCCTCTGCCCTCTCATATGTAAACTAGGAACATTCTGGTTACCTATCATATCATAGGACTGTTGGAAGTGCTCAATAAGATGATGTATTTGAAAGTGCCTGTCACAGAGTGCCCAAGCCATGGAAGGGCTAAACAAATACTAATCATTGATCAATACTCACTTTTCCCCAGACACTATTTTGGGCACTTTGAAATATAATAAGTAAGCATTTTTCAAATGTCTTTTCAGTTTCGGTTTTCCTTTATTCGGTATTTTTTGAGCTTCTCTCTCCCTCAGGAGACCTTATAAAAGACAGCGAGAGGAGGTGCCCAGAGAGATAGAAACAGTCAAAAGGGACAGAAGAGTCCAGAAATGAGCAGCATCCCAATTCACACCATTCATTGTCATTCCTGGTTTTTCTATAATTGGCACAAGGCACAGGATATCCAAATGGGAGAAAATGTGCAAGGTACAAAATTAATAACTATACAAAAATCCTAAATCTAAGATGGAAAACAATAGCCTTTCTTAAAGGAAACAAGAAAACATTTCAATAAGCAAATCAACTGCCTATGAGTGGGATAAACAAAAATTTCTTAGACATAAAAAGCACTCACTATAAAAGACTGATAAATTTGGATGTGTAGGCAATCTGGCATCGACATCTGTTACCACACTGATGGCCAGGCAGGACTCAGCTGATCTGGATGGGTAGAGGAGTATCTCCTTCCTGCCTAACCACAACATGTGTACCCTTCCTAAAGCATGCTTGGTTGAAGATAACGACCTTCCCAGAATGGAGGAGGGGCCCCCAAACAAGCTCTCAAAAGACCGATAATTTGATTTCATATATAAATATATATATTTATATATATAAACACATATATACATATGTGTGTATGTGTGTATGTATGTATTTGTGTGTATGTATGTGCCTATATGTGTGTATGTATACATGTCTTTTGATACATCTTGCTCCTGCTGCTCTTTGGCATATTCTCAGTAGAAGTCAGCACATGCATTCATAGAAGATAGCATAATAGCTACATTCATAACAAGCTCAATTAGGAAACCACCCAAATACCTAACAGACTATAGGTTTTCCAGCAGACGAGATACTATAGGTAACTTTTGAAAGGAAGAAGTTAAATCTACTTGGACCTCAGTAAATCTGAAAAGAATACATCGAGTGAAGGAAGTGAGATACAAATGAGGGTTTTTGCATAATTTTCATTTATTTGAAATTCCATAAAGGAAAAAACAAACTTATGGCAATAGGGTCAGAGAGAGAGGCCATCTGTAGGGCACTGGTAGGGAGAGGCCAGGCATGGTTCATGGGCATTTTTATGTCTAGAAATTCATCTTGCTGTACACCCATGATGAGTGTTCTGTGTTTAAATCATTTCCATTAAATAAAAGAAAAATCAAGAGGGTGGGGCTTTATAGGAGGGGAGGTTCAGTTGTTCCAGAGGATGGGGCCTGGGTGAAGCTGAATGGTAAAGGGTTGGATCTTGTTTTTACTGGAGGCTTTGGTACTTCCTTCCTCATTGTTTTTATTTTTATGTGTTGTTATTTTGTTTTTCATTCATTTTGAGATTCTAAAATACTGTATTAGTCAAGCATGGTAGCTCATACATATTGTCCCAGCACTGGAGAGGCTGGGGCAGGAGGATCTACCTGAGTTTGAGGCCAACCTGAACCATATAGCTGTAGGCCAGCCTGGGCTATAAAGTGAGATCTTCTCTCAAGAATAAGTGAGTAAACAATTAATGGATTTAAAGTTAAGAGAGCTAAGTAAATAGGGCTGGGGGCATGGGTCAGGGTTTGGTCCCCAGTGACACAAAAAAACAACAAAGAGATCAATTATTGCACTAGTCAATCTCATGAGCAAGGTTTAGGGTTTCCTTGTTTTGTGCTCAATGAGTGTCTCAATTACTCTAGTCCCAGCCCTGGCCTCCCCAAGAACAAGCTCAGGTTCTTCCCTGGGCCCCAGACATTTGAGGCCCCTGCCCCCTCCACCATTCCCCAAGGAACACACAGAGAGCAGCACTTGGTCAGATGAATCTGTGATGGAAACAGTTAGGGGCATAGCTGGCCACTTGCAGCCAGAGACCCAACCCAGCCCACACATAATTGTGTTACAGGGGTAGTGACCGCTGCCGTCATTTTGTCATCAACCAGCTCCGAAATCGACGTTACCTTGTCTCAGGAGACACCCTCAGCCACAGCACTCTGGACGAGCTCCTACGCCACTACCAGGAGGTGCAGCTTGAGCCTTTTGGGGAAACCCTTGCTTCTGCTTGCCCACGGGTAGGCACTCTTGGCCCTAGAGTGAGGGAGGTAGGACAGGGTGTCCAGGCTTGCAGTGGCAATTACACAGACACATCCTATCAAGGGAACTCAGAGGAGTCATGGCCCTCATTCAACAACATACCTTACCCAAGGTCAGGAACCTAGTGGGATGTTCCCTGCCATCCCTGCAGGCAGTTGGAGGCTGCCAGTGTGTGACCACAGCCTGTTATATTATATCCTCCCTGCCGCCAGCTAGAGGAAAATGACCTGTATGATGCTGTCAACACCGGCCTCCAGCAGACTAATCTGGAAAATCCAGCTGCCGTGGAATTTCCCACCTTGGTTCCTGACAAGTCCACCAGCCCCCGCCTTCCTGCAAAGCCTCAGGTCTCCTTCCTGCACACCAAGAAAGGCCTGGAAGTGAGTTCCTGGACTGTCTCGAAAGAGGAGAGTGTGGAGGTGAGGAGGATTCTGGCCCATACAGGCTGATGGCTGCTAGACTGGAATGTAGGGGTCATGCCACAATCATGGTCCTTAGAAACCACTAGAGCAGTATCTTTAGGCATAGAGGGCGAGCATCAGGCCCAGGGTGTAAGACTCACAGCCTAGTCAGTCCCCAGGGATCCACCAATGATATGGCCTACCCTGGTCAGCTGGATAGAGTTCAAACCTCTGGGAGACTTAGTGTGAGGCACACACTCTGAGTCTGTTTGCCATTCCTGATGTTTGAGATACCCGAAAACCACTTAGTAAACTGTAAAGTGGATGTCTGTATGCTGGGACAGGCTCAGAGAACATCCTTGAAACATAGAACATGCATGCCAAGGATTTGGTTTTGTTGTTGCTTTTGTTTTTCGACACAGGGTTTCTCTGGGCAGGCCTGGCTGTCCTGGAACCTGCTCTGTAAATCAGGCTGACCTCAAACTCACAGAGAGCCTCTGCCTCTGCCTCTGTCTCTGCCTCTGCCTCTGCCTCTGCCTCTGCCTCTGCCTCGAGTGCTAGGATTAAAGGCATGCACCACCATGCCCAGCTGCCAAGGACTTCCTGTGCTCAAAATAAAACCTAAAATCCTCAGGGTCTACAACAGCCTCCCCAGTATCCGAACCTCCTTCCCTTCTTCACCATGGCCCCACTGGCTTTCTAGATCTTCCTTAACCCCATTAGCCTTTGAACTTGCTGTATACTCTACCTGGGTCTCTTCTTACCAGAGAGTGGCATCACTCATACTCATACTATATTCAGTCTCTCCTCAAAAAAGCCACCTGATCTATATATAGCACATGTCACTTTTCCCACTCATATATCATATACTACATCAAATCCTTGTACACTCTTTAGCACAGCCCCCATGGTATTGGTTTCCAAATTAGAATGGAAACTCAAGCTGTCCTCAGGTCTTAAGACTGCCTGTCATGTAGTTGGTACTCGGTAATTATTTGTTGAAAAGATCCATGAGCAATGGGCTTGGGATAAAGCTACTCCGAAAGGGTATGTAGCAGTGAGTGGATGAACTCATGGGGACCTCAATGGACCATACTGGAGGCAGAAGGACCAGGCAGAATGAGTTGACTGTTGAGCTTGTTTCCTTGGATGCCAATGAAAAGACTGTACTTAGAATCATGGAGCCAGGAAACATGAAGGTCATGAACCAACCCTTGCATATGCTAGCCAAACTGAAGCAAAAGAGGGGAGAGGAGGCTAATCGTGAGGTCACGGTAACAGTGGGGTGTTTTTTAAAACATTCTCTGTCCCTCTCTCCCAGGCACCCACTAGAGTACCCCCTATTCCTCAGAGGAGCCCCTCTCTTCTGGATGAGCCTTCTGCAGGCCCCAATGACATCATTTACGCAGACCTGAAGAAGACGAACCGGGCACAGCAAGGCCTGGGCACAGAGGTGTGTGGCAGGCACAGGCTAGCTCCAGCTGGCAGCCTGGCTTGTTCCCCATGCAGGAAACCCTCAAAGACACTCTCAGATGAAGACCAGAACAATCCCCATAGCCCAGAGCCTGCTCCATCTGGGGTGAAGACAGACCAGAATGCCACCATGCCTTATGCTTCCTTAGGATTTCCCCTGCCCCCCAATCCTGAGGCCCTAGGATCACGGCCTACTACTTGGAGGCAGGGGTTTCTAAAATTGAGCCACGAGGCTCAGTCCTCCTCTGAGGCCAGCTCTATAGATACCTACCAGCTTGTTGGGACAGCAGGCCTACGACAGGAGGGTAGGGACAGACCAGACCAAGGAGGCAGGACTTATGAACAGATTCCAACCTGCTGGCATGGCACTGCCAAGATCCCATCCCCTGGTGTCAGCCCCACATACAGCCAACTGTCAGGGCCCATGGACTGTGACTATGAGAAGATCTTGGGGACCTCTCAGCTCCCAGAGCCAGGGAACACCTATGAGCAAATCCCAGCCTCCAAGAACAAGGACACTGGACGGGTAAACAAGGTGAGTTCCCTGAGGGGGTGAGTGGCCAGGTCCTTACAAAACACGGGTGACCCAGACATGATGACACACATCATTAATCCCAACACTAGAATAGCAGAAGCAGGAGGGTTGTTGTGAGCTTGAGGCCAGGACTATATAAAGAGAAACTGTGTATGGTCCTCGAGCATGAACAAGTTACTGCCAATGCTCAGAAGTGCCCAGAACTTTCCACCTGGTGGTACAAGGATGGCAGAAGCAGCTATTAGACTGTGGGGTGAAATGGGGTCTTCTAGCCCACCCAAGAGCTTCCTACCTCATGAATAAGCAGATCTCTAGCCTGTTGCTTTGGCCATGACACTTTCTCTGAGGACTAGGGCTGCCAAATTCATCAAGATAAAAATAGAAGACAGCTAGTTAAGTTGGAATTGGACACAAACCAGAGGTTTTTTAATATGTCTCAAAAAAAAATTCTTAACAGTTTCTGATTTACCTAGAACTCAGATTTAACTGGGCAGCCTATATTTTTACTTGGCAACCCTACCCAGGCTCTCTCTTCCTTGTCTGTAAAATGAGCTGATCATCTGGTTATGCCCAGAGCAGCTGCCCAAGGAACAGGGTCCCACATCCTCTCTTGACAAGATGCTGTCTAGGTGGCCCTCCGTGAATAGGGCAACTATTTCTGAGAATTCATGACAGAGAGAAGGAGAATGTGGAGGGGGTAAGAACACCACAGGGAGACTCCTGAGTCTCTAGGGAGACAGCTGAACCCACCGACCCCCTCTCAGGCCCTCAGCTGTCTATACTCGAGAACAAGAGGAATGGAAAGTTCCCTTTCTGCAGACACAGCCTCAAGTCTGAAAAGCTGAAACTTCCTTCTCCTGGCCTAAACAGGGACATCCCAAGCTTTAGAGCAAAGGCCGGTGGGCGAACCAGCACCCCCCACTCAGGGCAGGGCTGCCTCCTCCCACTCCTGCTCTTATTCCCATCATTTTATGAGGTGTTTGTCCTTTAAGACCTCTGAAACCATATCTGCACATCTCCTAGATGTCCCCGTGTCCTCCTCTAACTCTGGAGCCCAGTACACAACCCCTCCCTCCTCCATCCTGTCCCAGCTTGGGCACAGCAAGGCCCCAGCTTGGTAGGAGGGGCCAGGACCCCCAGGACATACTCAGAGGGAAGACAATGCTCTTCAGAATTTTCCACCTCTTTTTTACCTTCCTCCCTTCCTACCACCCTTCCTTAGCCAAAAGCAAATCCTCATCTTAAATTTGAAGGCTGAAAGTGGGCTTTGGGGCCCTGGAGAGGCTGTGGGAGCCACACCAGCATTGTATTCTGGCATTGTTTCTCCAGCTTGGGCCCCTCACCCCAGACCCAAGCTAAGAGCTTCTGACCCTGGGTCTTTCCTTCTCTGCTGGGGAGCCCAGGCCCCAGCACCTCTCCCTTTCTTCCAGCCTGACAAGTTCCGGAGGTTCTTCTTCACAGACAAGAGGCACAAATTCTGAGGGAGGCCTGGCATCCAGAGGGTGCCCTGGGATTACTGGATACCCTCAGTTCAGCTGAAGATGTGACACAACCAACCACTGCGGAACCAGGCTCTAGGATGCAGCCTGGGTACCGCCTGGGAAGGCATGGGAGAGACCTTGCCACAGCCTGCAACTCCTGGATATGCCCTCAATGCTGTCCATCCACACAATGAAGGAAATACGGCCAGCAAGAGTGGGGACTAACTAAAGGAAGGGTTGGGTGAACATGCAGAGGCCTGGGCCGATGAACATCTGGAGCTGCCTCATACCTCAGATGCTTAACAAGCATGTGGCAGGCTCCTTATCAAGACATTCTTCCAACAGGCTAAATGACATCATGCTCTTACTTCTGAGAACAAAACCAGTCCCCTTCCTCGTGGTCTTGCCGGGTGATAGAAAGGCCAGGAGTCACACCCTCTGCACCTGCCCCAGGGAGCAAGAGGCTGGGTCCAGCCAAGGTCCAGGCTCCAAAGCCATGGCTGCCCCCGACAGCAGGCTGGGAACTGCCCCCTCCCCAGTCTCCCTGCCCTGCCTCTCCATCTTTATCCCAGCTTCACTATGCACGCTCCTAGCTAAGCGTGCTAAGATGAAGACACTGAGCCCCACAACTTATGTGATGACATAGCTCATGAGGGCCTGAACAGAGAGCACTCATGAAAGCAGGCTTAAGCTCGGGTGCACTACCTGGTAACATCTGGAGCTAGCCTATGTGAGCAGGCCACCCCTGCCTGCCCTCTGCCCTCAGCCAGTCCTGACCTGTGGATCAACCCAGATTCCTCCATGGAACCCACCATCGTCAGCCTGGTGGTTTTCCCTGCAGAGAGCTCCCAGGGCTTTGCTTGGTCACTAGCTTTGGGACAGGGTACTCAGGCCTTTTGCTCCAGTTGCTCCCTTGGCCAAGCTAGCTCTCCCAGGGATCTTTTCCTGTTCTGTACCACTCCCCCTGTCCATGTGCCCCCACCTCCATAGGGAGAGCAACTGGCTTGCTTTCTTCTCTCTACCTGGCCTCTATTCACAGGAGGCAGGAAATCGAGACCACAATGCCCCTCTGCACACGCCTCCACCCAGGCCCTGGGCAGAACTGGCTCAGTGCACATTTGTGAGGAAAGCTATTTCTTGGTAGACACTTGGATAACGCTCTTTTCCCTCTGAACTCTAGGAGTTCCTATCTCTTGGGGGTGGTGATGAAAGGTTTAAGAGTAGTGGGATAGCCTGGAGCTAAGCGGTGAGCGCTGGTTATCAGATATAACTACTACTAGGGAGACGGAAACAATCTCACCTGAAACCAGTCAGCACCTGACAGGGAGGGCGATGCTTCCCCCAGTCTAAGACCTCCCCAACTGCCTGAAAGGTACCACAGAGCATCCCTAATACTAATATGACAGCATTCCTAATAATGCAACAGACACAGAAAGTGCAGGACACAAAAGTGTTTAATTCCTAGGAATTCACAAATCTGAGGTCAGCACACACCAGTGACATCATGTCATTGGGGAGGGTGGGTGTGGTAGTTTCCCAGACACAGGGGCAGAGCCCTTTGGAGCTACTGTTTATACAGCTTCACATTGGGAAAGTAGAAGGCAGGGGAGGCTTGGGGGGCTGGGGGGTTGGGGGGCGTACAGCCCAGCCTTGGTTTTAGTAAAAGATTGCATAGCTTGTTAAAACCCCAGTCTCTGTTTTTTGTTTTGTTTGGTTCTTTGCCCTTAGCCCTGGGTGACGGGGTGTCGGCCCAGCATATGGATAACCCAGCCCCACCCCTCCTGCTAGGTTCCCCCCCACCCCCAGGACACTGCTAGTTGAGAAAGGATTAGGCAGGAGAGGGGGTGGTTGAGAGGGCCCACAGGGGGACTGTTGATCTTGTGAGTGAACCACTGGGGGCCCTGGGAAGGGTCCTGCTTTTCACAACCTCATCGATGTTAAGTTTCCTTTTTTATTTGTTTTTTTGTTTGTTTGTTTGTTTTGTTTTGTTTTGTTTTTGCTGAAAGGGCCACAGGAAACGTCCATGGGTGAGGAGAACCCCAGAGGCTACAGCCCCTTTCCTGGAGTGCCTGGAAACCACACCTGCACAGACAGCAGCTCAGAGAGCAGACTTCTAGGCCCCTGCAGCCTTGGCAGTGTCCTCAGATTCGGATGTGGAAAGTGCTGGAAAGAGAAAGGGTAGAGAGGGTGAGAGGCTGTGGGCGGAGCAGAAGGCTCCACAGGGGAAAGCTAACTTAACCCAGTTGTTCCCTTATGGGAAGCTGCATAGAGGTAACTACAGGAGGCTCAGAAGGGGCAGGCGTCCAGTGTCCAGCCTCCAGAGTCTTGATCCTTCCCATGCTCCAAGCTCTTGATCCCTCTCAGGATTGAGTAGTCATATAAGAGCCAGTCATGCACCTGGGGAGCAGGGCTTCAAACTGCTACTTCAGGCCTGCATATATCATTGCCCATGGAGGTCTATGCATCCCAAGCCCAGGCCCTGGGGTAACAGCACCTGAGAAAATCAGGGGCCTTGGCGATCATGTCCTCAAAGTCAGCGAAGCCCAGCTTGCCATCGCCATCCAGGTCAGCTTCCTCAATGACTTTGTCACAGACAAGCACTACCTCATCCTCATCCAGCTCTGACTTAGTGAGTCGGGCCAGCGTCAGCTCTAAATCTTCTTTACAGATGAAATTGTCAGTGTTGAAGTCTGTGCGGTTGGAGGAGTGAATAGAGAAGGTCAGGACAGGGCTGAGTCTCTCCAGGGATCTGTCCTGGCCAGTGTTTCCCCTTCCTCCCAGCTAACCAAACTGATTTCTCCACCAGCCTCCGGAGCCCCCAGAGTATCTCTGTGAACTCAGACAAGAGTGGGGTCCTTGAAACCAACAGGCCTCACACACAAGGCCTATGTTAAACATACACAGACGACAAATTAACATTTGGGGAACCTACAAACCTCCACAATGATAGCACACACAGTCACAGCCCAAACAGTTCCAAATCTGAAGCACACTGAAAACTTCCTACTGATGCCAAATAGCCTTCCTAGCCTCACCCCAAGGTGCACTCCCAGAGCCAAGGAAGTCAGGACCCAGAGAGGCCAAGTGCCCCAGTCAAGTCAGAGATCCAGTCAGGATGGCACACTTTCTAAATGGTACCTCATCACCTCTGGTAGGCCTCCAGACACACATGACTAATTCCCACACATGTTATGTTGCACGTAATACTATGTACAACTTAATCTGTCAATTAAAAACAAAAACAGAAGTCAAGTCAAGAGATGCAGGATTCTCCTAGACCAGCAGTTCTCAACCTGTGGGCCATGACCCCTTTGGGGGTCACGTATCAGATATCCTGCTATCAGACATTTACATTATGATTCATAACAGTAGCAAAATTACAGTTATGAAGTAGCAATGAAATAATTTTATCGTTGGGGTCACCACAACATGAGGAACTATATAAAAGGGTCACAGTAGTGGGAAGGTTGAGAACCACTGCCCTAGAGAGAGACCAGAGCAGGGGCAGCCCTTGTACACAGAGTAAAGGGCAGTGCGGGGTCTCCTGGGCGGGCCAAGGGCACTAGCACTGTCCCCAGAGCACAGCACAGTGGTCCTGTGGGCCCGAGCCATGTGCAGGCTCGTCATGATCAGCTCTGTCTCGCCCTTCTTACCCTCTCAGCACAGCTGCCAGCTCTGTGCACACGGTGTCTCACGTGTCTCACACCTCTGATGCCTTCCCATAAAATACCTACTTGGCCTTCACGTTTCTTCAAGCATCACTGTCTAGACGCCCCTCCCACTGAATGGCTGCTGCCCACTAGGCTGGCATGGATGGTAGAGATGAAGACCAGAGCCAGTCTCCCTCATGCCTGAACTCTGAAGGGGAAGGGAAAGAGCTGGAGAGGACAAGGACCTCCCTGAGGTCACAACCCTGGCCAGAGTCAGACTTAGAGCAGAAGGAAGCCCTTCATTGTAACCTGAGCTGCTCACAGCAGGCCACACTGAGGCCTCCACAGTGAGCATGAAGCAGGGTTTATCTCTGCTCCTGAAGGGCCTGCAGAAGGGTCCATGGAAAAAGGAAAAAACAAAAGCCTGTGATCTGTCCAGTGGGCTGGACAGAATCCTAAGCCAATTTAACAGTAAGAATCTAAGACCGCCCCATGATTGCACTTTCTTCTTGTAGGGAAACAGCAGCCTTTCCCAGGGGCAGCACTGTGGGGTCCAAAACTGAGGAATAATAGGTGAAATTTTAGAAGCTACATATGGAGGGGCTTCTTTCTTATATGCAAACACAATGTGCTGTACCCTATGTCTAAACCAAAGTCCTTTGAAGTGATCACTACTTTGAGATCCACCAGCTTCGCAAAGGTGCAGGAAGGTCTGGGGTCTTTTCACCTGGTCAGTAAAAGTTCAAATCCCTCCTTGGGCTTCTGTGATTTGACTTTGCAAGGATTTGACCCAGGCACAGTGGGTGAGCTGTATGGTAGCCTCCATTTAGCTATGGGGAAATTCTGTGTGACCAGCGCCCTCTAGTGGCCAGTGCATCAGCAGGTTGGGGAATGGGAAGATCCTACCTCTGGCATGTGAGGGGGACTCTTGTGGATTTCCCTCCTTACCAGGCTCATCATGACATCCCAGACGGTCTCCTGTCTGGCCCCCAGATTTAGCCTGGCTTTTTCAAGTCCACAATTCAAAATTTCCCAGTGATCTTTCTAGAACACAACTGCCCTTCCCTGCCTGAACCCTGCAGTGTCCTAGCCCTGAGCACTATGTCCAGACTCCTCACAGCCTAGTTTATTTCTCTTTCCTCTCACTGATCCTTCCCACCACATCCCAAACCGTCCTCACCTTGTCAAGCCTTACTGCCCACTCGGTTGGGGTGTCTGTCCTCTAGTCTGCAGGGGACCGATCTCCCCTGGTCCTGTAGTCACTATTCTTCGCCCTAATGCCCACCCAGGGTGGGAGAGCCTTCCCTTTTTTCTCAAGATATATCTCAGGCACAATCTGCGCCTTTGAGGCAGGTGTTCTTCAAAGGCCAGCCTCAGTGTACCCAGCAATAACTGGATGGTCCAATGGCTCATATGGCCCTTCAGCACCACAGCTCCACCCTGTTGCCAGCCCCTGCTTACCATAGATCTTGAAGGCATAATTTGCCTTGAGCTCTCGGGGTGCTGACTCACAGAGCACAGAGAACATGTCCACGAAGTCATTGAAAGTGAGGTTCCCCTCACCATCCTCAGAGAAAGCCTCCACAATCCTCTCCTTGAAGGGGTTCTCCTGAAGATAAACACAGCCGTCACTGAGGTAGGTGTGGCAGGGACCTCAGCCCAGGCTGAGGGTACTCTGTGACAACCTGCGTGGCAGCCCCTAGAGCGAAGCAATAACCACAGCTACTTAATGGTTTATTGGAGGAGTTGCTGAATTAGAGCATGTAAGGGATGGATCTAGGACCTGACTCAATGCATGCTACACAGGAACACGGCAAACTCAGCAGAGCCTGCATGCTAACCGTCCCACTTTTCAGAGGCACACACACACAGGCTCCTTCCTCCACAAACTGGGCTGTGTCCCCAGCAAAACAAGACAGGAAGTCCAGGAAGTTCCCAGTTCAGGCTAATTCAGGCCAGACACGAGGGATGGAAGTAAGGCCCCAACATGTCAGATAACTGGACCAACAGAAGCAGCAAGAGGTGGCTCTGATGCCTCCAATCACATGGCCCATTTGTTCCCATTTCCAACACTGCCTCTATTCCTTCCAGAGATGCCAAATCATCCAGGGCCCACGTTCCTTCTATCACAGCAGCTCAGCCCAGATCAGCCTCAGAGGCCCAGCAACAAAGTTCCTATAGCGCCTCACATTCTCCATGACACTCGGCCTGGTCTCCCATTCCCTCAAGGACAGGCAATGCTTTCTAAGGCCAAACCTGTGCCTGTCGACTCTCAGGACAGAGTTGGGATGCAGGCCCAAGGGGATGCTATGTAGCTCTCTTACCCTACCTTGAGCCACACAACCCAAGCCTGCCAAGTCCCACAGCCCAGTGAAACTATGCCCATTGCGGTGGGAGTGTCCTTTCTATATTCCATGTGAAGAAGTCAAGAAACCTTCAATGTATAGGTGGCCTAAAGACCTGCACAATAGCCTCCCTGGGAGTTGGCTGAGCCTACCCCACATGGCCCAAATCCAAATGAACATCCTAGAAAGACTCCCAGAAAGTGTGAGCCTGGGTTGTGCCACTAGAGATGATCAAGAATCAATGACCAGACACAGAGATGAGAGAGAAATGATCTGAAAGAGCAGACCAAGGGCTGCCAAGTGCAGCCCAGGCTACCCCACATAGGGACGTGCAGACAGGCACGGGCAATGGCCCACAGTACACCTACCAAGCTCCACCCACTTCCAAAAGCCATTTATGCTAAGTGTATATTGGGAAACTGAGGCACAGTGAGTTTCAGAAGTCCACTTATGGAAACACATTCACAGCGGGTAGAGCTAGGCCTCGTCTGGATCTGGGCCTCTACTCCCTGCCCAGGTAAGGATTCCCCGAGCTCCAACCCCCGCCCCCAGCAGTGGCCTCTCACATACCCGGAGCTCCGGCATCTGTATGATGAGGCTCATGGGCACATGGACGATGGGACTCTTCCTGTAGTCCATTGGGACGAGGTTGGGGGCCAGCTCATAGAACCGTGCATGGAGTCTTCGAGAGAAACAGGAAAAACACTAGATCCCACCACCATTCCTGGGCCCCGGGGACCCAGTGCCTCCCTGCTAGGCTTGGAAAATACCAATAGGAAGCGGTCTGCTCTGCCCACAGTGGGAATAGCTTGGAGAGGAAACAGACCTTGTGCTGGTGACCCAGCTGTGCCCATGTCCTCCTTGTTTCCAACACATGAACCACCACCACTACATTCTACCACTGCTACTATAGTACCCTATAGTAGTGCTTCCTCCCCGCTCCTCAGCTGGGCAACTATCTCCTACCTCCCTCTTTCTCTGCCTCTCCCCACCACCTCTCCCCTCCTCTCCCACTCCCCCACTTGACCTGATTTAGTCCCTCTTAAGTCTCTTATGCTGTGCTGGCAAGATGGCTCATCAGATAAAGGCACTGTCAACAGACATGGTAGGAAGAGAGAACCAACCCACCAATCCCCACAAGCTGTCCTATGACCTCTACATGCACAGTCTCTCTCTCTTTCTCTCTCTCTCTCTCTCACACACACACACACATACACACACAAAATATTTTTTTTCTAAAAGGAGTTTTTTTATGTTCCAGGCACTGTGCTTGGCATAAGTCACCTTAATCACCTGCTCATCACTGTGCGGGCGACACATTATGACCTCAGTTGGCAGCTACAGACAAGCAAGAACTTTAAAGTCCATGGCTGGGCCTAGGACTGAGAAGTCCAGGGCATAAGCACAACCACTCCTCTGCCTACCACAGCTAGGGGTCCTCCGGAGCTCCAGCCTAGTTCTTGTCTTCAAAGCCGTTGCTAAGAATGCTCAGCAGCCATCACGTCCTCCAGGAGACCCTATGTATGGATCCTTACACCTTTCCTCCAGCTGGGGCCATCAGGATCAAGCCTTCCCATTGAGCCAAGCCATGCTGGATGACGGCTCAGGTCCAGAACTCCCACCCCACACCCCTGTCTTGTACTCAGGAGACTGTGCCCACCTCAGTAAGCAGCGTATTACCTCCAGGATATGAGACCTCCTGATCCCATGCCACTTGGACGTTCCCCCATCATCCTGTCCTCTTTCGTCCTGTGTCCCTTGTCCTTACATCCTGGAGGTCATCCCTCCATTCCAAGACAGGTTCAAACTACACTCATATGCAATTGCACCGTGATGCATTGGTGCATGGGCAGATGTAGAAGCACACTGGTCAAGGGCCAAGGCAGGCAATTTGCCCAAGATGAGGCCCCAGACTGGCACAGACTGGATCATGCATGATCTTGCATCTCCTAGGCTGGACCTGTCCTTCTACCTCAAAATTGATCAGACCAGGTCCTGGTAGTGACCTAAGCCTTCCAGGTCCTCCCTTAGTAAGTCCCAACATTCATCTGAGTTCTGTCTGGCTCCTGGTGTGTAAGAGCATTTGGCTGCTTCCTCAGTACACATGGATAATGGCTGAAGCTGCCATCTATCAAGTTTTCTGTCTCTGGACTAGAGCTGTGTAGGTGTCCTGCTCACTTTAATTCCCAGATACCCCGACAAGTGGGTATTAGCCTCCCGCCTTTCAGATGGGAAAACTGAAGACCATGATTAAGTGCCTATCAGCACTTACACAGTGAACAAGCAGTGAAGATGAGATTTGAACCCAGGACTGACACACACACACACACACACACACACACGCACGCACGCACGCACGCACGCACGCACGCACACACGCACACATGTGAGGCATGTCAAGCCACCCTGGAAAACATTGAATCTCCTAGAGCAAAGCATGTCCTGGATAAGCAAATGATAAACACGATGCCATAAGCTCACTCTCCAGGGACACATCTCCACAAAGGACCTGAGGTCACAGGGACAGAGCAGAAGGGGAAACCCCTAGAATCCTGTCACCAGACACCAGGGTGAGTAGATCAAAGCTGTCACTCTCCACAAGCACACGCTCAGGTTGTCCCTGCTATCTCCTGCATCGAGGGGTATTGCCCTTCTTTTTATAACAGTTCTTGTACCAAAATTTACATTTTGCAACCCATGTGCGTTTTGGAGGAGGCAGGGGTTGATGGGATCTAACTACATAGCCAGGTCTTGCAAACCTTCTGCTTCAGCAAGCTGCAACCACCACATGAGACTGCAGGCCCATGTCACCATTCTTGGCTAATCCTTCGCCCTTAACGGGCCCATTGTGTTTCTGATGATTACATGTTGGACTAGATCTTAAAGTCTACTCCCTCCGCCTATGCTATGGCTGATGCAGGGTACCTCTGGGAATTCACTTATGCCCCAAAGTCGTGCGGATTACTGCAGCAGGAGCTACGAGCCAGGCTAAGGTTGGAACTGTACCTAACCCACTCACTAGTGAGGTGACCTTGGGTAAATGGAGTAACCACAGAGCATGATATTCAGTCAGAAGTGGGAACCAGTCTTATCTTTTTTCCCCACTTGTGAGGATTTAGCAGGACAATGTTCATAGATCACAGCACACTAAGGGCCAATTGAGTAAAGTCAGTAAAGGACCCAAGTTCAATCCCCAGAACTTAAATTTTAAACAAAGAAAGAAAGAGAAGAAAGGAAGGAAGGAAGGAAGGAAGGAAGGAAGGAAGGAAGGAAGGAAGGAAGGGGAAGGAAAAAAAAGAAAACAGAAAAGGTCTGGGGCTGGAGAGATGGCTCAGAGGCTAAGAGCACTAGCTGCTCTGCCAGAGGTCCTGAGTTCAATTCCCAGCAACAACATGGTGGCTCATAACTATCCATAATGAGATCCAGTGCCCTCTTCTGGCCTGAAGGCATACATGCAGGCAGAACACTGTATACATAATAAATAAATAAATCTTTAAAAAAAGTAAAGGTCAGGCACAGTGACAAAAACAAAAAACAAAAAAAAAAAAAAAAAACAAAAAAACATTGGGTTTTTTTTTTTTAGAAAATCTTAACATTTTATTTATTTAAATTTTTAAAGATTTATTTTCTTACATGTATGAGCATTTTGCCTGCATTTATGTCTATGGATCACATACACACTTAGGGACAGTTGTGAGCCACCATGGGGGTACTGGAAACTGAAGTTAGGTCTTCTATCAGAATAGCGAGTGGTCTTAACCTCTGAGGCATCTCTCCATCCCTGGCATGTACACTTTTAATCCCAGTGCTAGAAAGTAGGAGACAGGCAGATCGTTGAGGACTGGCCAGCCACTTGGTAAGTTCAGGCCAATGAGAAACTCTGTCTCAAAACAAAGGTGGATGTGTTTGAAGAATAATGCCCGAGGTTGTTTCTGGCCTCCACTGCATGCACAAACAGATGCACCCACACATACATGTGCACCAGTGCAGCTGGGCAGTGGTGGCACACAACTTTAATGCCAGTACTCAGGAGGCAGAGGCAGGCGGATCTCTGAATTTGAGGTTGGGCTGGTCTACAGAGTAAGTTCCAGTAAGTAGCCAGGACTACACAGAGAAATTCTGTCTAAGAAAACAAACAGACAAACAAAAATCATGTGCACCCATGTACACATAAGTACACACATATACATAAACCACCTAGAGTCAAACTGTAGCTATTTCTACTCTCTTGTTTGCCTGCTGGGACTCCCCAGAAGAGGTGAGCGTGGGACCAGGCTTGGGTACTCCCAAAGAGTGGGGATGCATTTCCTAAAATGAAAAGCCAGGTTCTGCCGGGGTATACAGATCTGTTCTGAAACAAGAACTAGGGGCTAGAGAGATGACTCTGAGGTCAAGAGGATGTATTACTCTTTCGCAGGATCTGAGTTAAGCGTTCCAGTGCGGACTTGAGGCAACTCATAACCACCTGTGGCTTCAGCTCCGGGATCTGACACCTCTCGCCTCTTCAGGCATACACACATGGCATGTACTCTCTTTCTCTCACACACACATATACATAATTAAAAACTAAAATAAATTGGGGCTGGAGAGATGGCTTGGCAGTTAAGAGCACTTGTTGTTTTTGCAGAGCACCTGAATTCAGTTTGCAGCATAACTACCCGTGATTCCAGCTCCAGGGATCCAAAACCCTCCTCTGATGTCTGTAGGCACTGGCAGGCATGTTGTACACACACATACACGCAGGCAAAACACTCAACGCACATGAAATAAATCTTTTAAAATATTTAAAAAAATAAAGGTAAAATAACCACAATAATGATGGAAAATTTTAAGGAAGTCCACAGAGAATTTGAAAGTCTAAATCTCTGTGGGAGGAAAATCACCAAAAGAAAGGAAGGAAGGAAGGAGGGAGAGAGGGAAGGAAGGAAGGAAGTGGGGGGGGGGGGGAAGAGAGAAAGGAAGGGAGGAAGGAAGGAAGAAAAAAAGAAAGAAAGAGAAAGGCTTACATCTCTGTCACCTCTTCCCCCAATAAAAGGCCCCATCATAACAGCCAGGACCAGAAATGACAACTGTGCTACTCTAACTGCGTGAAACCAAATGTGAAAGCCACCTGGGTGATTTTACGAAGTCAATGGAGCCCTCCCTACCAGTAAGGAGGCTGAAGCAGGAGGACGATTACAAGCTCCAGGCCCACCTGAGTTATAATAATAATAATAATAATAATAATAATAATAATAATAATAATAATAAAGGGGGAGAGAGAGAAGAGGAAGAGACAGATCAGGAGAGGGGAGGCAAAGCCAACCCCTCATTCTAGAACCCAAAAGAAAGCAGTCCGAATGGAGCAATGGCACCTACAAAAGTTCAAAACCAGCCAACCCTACATAGCAAGACTGTCTTAAATTCCTGCCTCCTGCCCTGGCCCCAAAAAGAACAAAAATAAGTAGACATTGGTGCCAGACTCAGACGAGAGTGGAGTCCAAATATTAATGAGACGTAACCTTTGATACAAAGCACTGGAAGTTATGGGGGGGAAAGATAGGTTCTTTTGAAAAGTCAGAAATTGATAGCCCACATGAATGCTTGTCTCTCACATGGGGTTTTAAATATATTAAATTTTTAGAAAAGAAAGAATTAAATTAAATTTTCAAATTTATTTGCCAGCATTTACAAATTGAAAGATGTGTACACTGTACATCTGTTTGCCGATCCTGCTGGGGCTGGGAGCAGCTAGTTCTTCAGAAATGATCCAGGGACCGGCCCACTTCCTCTACTCAGGGTGCAGGCTGGCCCCTGCAGGCAGTTAAGTTTCAGACTCCTCATGTATAATAGAAAAAATAAAATAAAAAGTAATTAAAACAGATTACACAAATGTTTAAAAGGTTAAGAAAATAAACAATAAAGCAGTTACTTGGCAGACCCCTTGGGCTACCCACGGGCAGGCTTGTCTTTGACTGGGGGGACAAGGACTCCTGTCCACTTGCTCAGGAACAAAGGACTGAGGACAAGGGGAGGGCTAAGCTCTGACCCACAGGAGTCATGGAGGCTGAAAGTGGGGTGGGCTGTGGCCCACCTCAGTGCTGGGATGGCAGGGCTGTGGCTAGGCCCTAAGGGGCTCTACTGGGGTTGTTGGTAGAGGGAGCAGTTGAGCTGAGCGTGGGATGGTGGTTATCTGGGATCTAAAGCACTGACAGAAGAGCCTCCTGCTCAAGTTTCCTCCCTGCCATCTGGTCAGTACGCAGGGTTCAGCTTACCAAGGAAACAGGCAGCCTGGGGTGGAGGAGGAGCTGCATCAAAGCAGGCAGGCCAGTGGAGCCAGGGTCTGGGTGGTCTCTGCTCCTCGTCCTCTCTA
This sequence comes from Phodopus roborovskii, assembly GCF_943737965.1. Classification (NCBI taxonomy): domain Eukaryota; kingdom Metazoa; phylum Chordata; class Mammalia; order Rodentia; family Cricetidae; genus Phodopus; species Phodopus roborovskii. Next base: position 31,465,627 of record NW_026126517.1, read on the forward strand.
AGCCTCATGGGATGTGAGCAGTGGGGAGGGAGGAGCTGGCAGGGCTGTGGGGTCAGTGACATGGAGGTGACAAGGCAGACAGCAGCTCAGGCAGGGTGTCCAGCTGCCTGGGAGGTTCCTTTGCCCATGAGGGGACATGACATTTGCTCCTTTCTTTAGTGTGGAGATAAAAAAGCCAGGGTTGTGGGGAGTAGGGAAACTTTGCCCAAGAGCCCTTCATTTGCCAATGAGCCAGAGACACCCCAGCAGACCAGCTCTTATGCCACTCTTCCCCAACGCCTTGCTATTCTCTACTGGATTAGCACTGTAGGGGTGAGAAGGCAATGCAGGCCTGTGTCTTTGTCTCGGCATTTTGCCAGCCTGGACCATCCTCCTGTGACCGCTCCTTCCCTTACCACACTTCTTACACACTCACTGCTGGCTAACAGGCACCATGCCCAGGAGCCAGGCCCAGGTAGGCCTGAATTCTCCAGGTAGCTAGCTACTGAGTCTACGAACCTACAGAGCTTTGGCTGGCTTTAAGAGCACTGTAAGAGCTGGGGTGGGAGCACACATAAATAAATGGAGGGTTAATACAGTAAAGACTGAAAAGAGCCCCAGAATCTCTCACAGAGGACGCATCACTTAGGATAGGCTAGTCCCAGTGGTCAGGTGGCACGCCTTTGATCACTGCCCCTTGATAGTGGTACCATCACCCCCCAGAAAATGAGGTTCCAGAGGGTCAAACCTCAATGAGGCCACAGAACTCCAGTGCTGTGCAGGTAAGAGGACATGCCAGCCTGAGACCAAGTATGGGGGAGCTCTGACCACCCCCCAAGAAGTGAAAATAGGGCATCCTCTGCCCACCTAAGTAACAAGACAGAATGGCGAGGTGGGAGAGGAACACGCCACACAGAGTGGTCAGGGTAGTGACAAACGACAGCACAGCTCTCTGGGGAGGCTGCACCAGGCTATAGACCCAGCCGGAGCATCGATCTCCAGGGAAACTGATCCCGAGACTTTGCTGGCTTTTAATGACACTGGATAGCCTAGGTAGATGGGGCCAGCAAGAGCTGCAGGTTTCCTAGCGTCCTGTAATGCCTGCTCACTGGGCTAAGACTACCAGCACTGCCATGGGGACTGTCCTGGAGACCCTGGTAAACAGCTCAGGGGTGATGGACATGTCTTTAGCTTCTGGACATCCCAGGAGTGACAGACATTGAGGCCAAAGGAGTAATAGAGTCCCTAGCTTAAAAGACAGGGGTCCCTATGGAAGCAGGCCCCAAAATGAAAAAAATAAAAAATAAATAAATAAATAAATAAATAAATAAATAAATAAATAAAGCCACGGTCCTGGAATTAGAAGGCCACATCTCTAGATCCTGGCTTTGTGACTTGGGCCAAGTTTGAAAGTCACATGGTGAATGTGTTTAGCAGGATTTTCGTGTTACAAAGTCCCAGTGAGGACTGAATGAGACTGTGCCTCAAACCCTTTACCTCAGAGTCAGAATGTAGTAGGCGGCCCATTCCCTGAAGAGGGACAAGTGTCCAGGAAGCAGTGACACCTTCTTCATTCTATACTGTCACTCTGATTCGTGGCTGAGGCCCACCTGAACTCAGGTCCCACAGTCTTCCTCAGCTCCAGTCCAGCCAAGCCCCATGTGGGCAGCCCCCAGTCCCACCCCTACCACAGCCCCACCCCTATCCAGAGAGGTAGATGAGAGGCCACACTTACTTGAGGATGTCCTTCTTATTGAAGAAAGTGCAGTCCTGTGGAGGAAAAACACACATGGTAGACCCCATCCAACAGCCCTGGACTATGCCTCCTACCCCTTCCCTGTCCTCCCCAGGACAGCCAATTCTAGTAGGTCCAGAAGATGCCTCAGGGGCTTTTGATCCACCTCTGTGCCACCACCAACTGGGCCTAGGATAGAAAAGGTGGGGTAGGGCTGGGTGGCACATTTGGTGGTGCCTGGCAAAGAGGAGCATGGAGTCACAGGTGACCACAGTAGATTTGTCGGTCAGAGGGTTACACTGTGGGTGAGCAGGAAGGTAGCTAAGAGACAATTCTAGAGACCACTCAAGAGCGGATCAGCAGGATGTGTTGGCACACCACCATAGGCACTGAGAACAGGGCCTCGTGTGGCTAGGCAGTATAGAGTGAATATCCTGGGTCACCATGAGCAGCAGTCCTGAGTTTGGAGGTTTACAGTTCCGCATAGATGATGTGTGGCCTTAGGCTGAAGGAACAAGGGATATCACACCGAGGAGACACACATTAGAGAGTTGGAGGCCCTGAGGTGTGAGAGGTAGACCCTAGAAGGGGGGATGGAACAGTAGCATCTGGACTCGTTTTAAGGACCTGTCTATCTGGAGAGCCGTACATGACAGTTACTATGCCAGGCCTAGAAGAGAGGAAATGAATGTGATCCAATAGGACTTAAGATGCCCACCAACGCAGGGCTTTTTCATTTATCTCCTGCTATCCGGCTCCTCGGCCTCGGCCCACTATTGTAGCATGAAGGAAGAAGGCCTCGGGCTCAGCAGAGCCCACAGGGCCTCCTGGGGCCTTATGCTAAGCAGAGCTGTACTGATGAGGGGGTGAATGGACACAGCCCAGGCGTACCGACAGCTAGGCTGGCTCTGTAAGACCTGGAGCTGCTAGACACCAGGCCAGCTGGATTGTACCCTGAGGTGGACCAAAGAGGATGCTCACACTATGTGTACAACAGCTGGGGTTTTCCTTGATGCCTCTGTATAGGCAAAAAGGAAGGTGGGTGGAATTTCCAGGCTCCCTTGAAGCCCAGGCTTACTATGCCACCTGCTGTCTCCCAGGAGACAGATGAGGGACTCTATGCTGCAGTGCCCATGTTGGAAACTCGGGGACTTCCCTTGGAGGGCTCAACCTTGCTTTTGGTAATGGCCCCTCTGTAAGAGTCAAGAAAGGCTCAGGCTGGGAAGCAGCAGTCTCCACCCAGCGCAGACAGAAAACTCCCTGTCTAGCAGGACTTAACTCAGGCAGGTTGGGGGCTTATGGGCTGGTTCCTCAGCTGTTCTCAGAGACCAAGAGCACGCAGCACAGCTTCCCTGAGCCTTCAGGAACAGATTCCCTATCTAGAGGACTAGCTCTGCCATCTGAAAGGACCAGACCTCTGCTAACTAACCTGAAGGGGCGTCACAGAACTGGGATAGATAAGGGGGAGGGGGCCCTGGCCCCAGTCTCTGCTCCTCCTACATATACCCCAACTTAGAACGAAACTATACAAGACCCCTGAAGAGTACTGCTGCAAAAGGTTTCCCACATATCCTGGCCACTTTGGCACAACTAGATTCGTCTTCCTGGCACTGATCTTTAAGAAACGGTGCCCAAGCCATAGCAGCAGCCTCCTGAGAATGTGAGTGATAAAAGCAAAATAAAGCAAAACAAACAAACAAATGAGGGTGGTAATGTGTGCTTTAAAAACTCTCCCAGTGATGCTGATCCTACCAGCAAGAGAACTCTTTCACCACAATAGCCACCTGGGAGCAGTTTCAAATACCTGGACCTCAACACCCTTCAGACCAATAAAATGGTCCCGGGGTCCCCCCAGGTATTGGTGAACTTCAAAGCCACTCAGTCCTTCCTTCCAAACAGGCCTGTAATCCCAACTACTTAGAAGCTAAAGAAGGAGGAAAAAAGTTCAAGACCAGCCTAGGACAACTTAGTGAGATAATGTCTAAATGTGTTAAAAAATGAACAGAGGACTAGAGGTGGGGGTATAGAGCAATGATAGAGTGCCTAGCATACAGAAAGCCTTAGGTTTAATCCCCCCAGGCTGAGAACCACCTCACAGCCAGTACACAGATACCAGGTACCTTGCATGAGGGACTCTAAATTGCCGATTTCATCTCATCTTCAGCGCTACCTTGGAACATTAGCTACCTATTTTACAGATGTGAAAACTGTGTCCTGGAGGCCTAGGCTGGGATAACTGGAGTCAGGATTCTGGAAGCATTGAACAGGCCAGGCTGGGATCTCCTAGCTACTAGTAGAAGTTTGGAGGTCATTTCCATCGAGACTCAGTTCTTCCAAAGGGATGTGCTACCTATTCCCCCTCCTGTCCAGCACTTCCAGCCCCTTCCTCTCCCTCTCTACTCAAGAGCTGTCTGGCATCTGCTTCCTAGCTACCTGGCCTGCCCACAGCATGGTCAAGAGCCAAGTCGCTATCTGTTCCATCTGAAGGAGAGGTGGCTCCTCTCTGGCTCTGCCAGCCCAGCCTACTACTGACACCACCATTCGCCATGCAGCTGGAGGTCAGGATCCAGAATGACCTTAGCTGATCCCCATGACAGCCCTGTGACATCAGCCTAGCTGGATTAGTAAGGATTCCCACTATAGAAGTGGGAACTTGGGCCCAGAAGAGAATACCAACCTGTTAACTCCCACAGTGGCAACTGCCCAACTACAGCTTTAGAATCCCACATGGAGATCTTTGCCACTCTTAGAACTCTATGTTATGTTTGTGTTTGTTTACTCTTTCCTGCTTCCCTCCCTCCCTCCCTTCCTCCCTTCCTCATGCCTCTTATTTGCCTAGACAAGGATTCAGGGGGAAAGAGGAGTGCAGACAGCAATGTTACCCAGGAGGAACCATTCAGTGGCCAGAGGAAGGCCTGGAGAGGTATCTGTGTCATAGGCCCATGAGTACTCCCAGGTGAATAGACCAGGGTGAGATCAAGGATGCTTTCCTGAAGATGTGAGGCCTAGACAGACTGATGATGAGAGGCTAAGACAATACCATCAGCTTGACTAGAAGCCCCGCAAAGTGCCTGGGGACTCAAGTAAGAAATGAGGCTGGAGAGCAGCTGAATCCAGACCAGGCTAGGCTGAGCCCTGCTCAGACTCAGTTCAGTCATCCTAAAGTCACTAGAATTACCTGGAGAGAAGACAGCTGCACCTGTGTTTTAGAAAGCTCCCTGCTAGAGCTGGGCATAGTGTTTATGCTCATACATTCATCCAGGTCCAATGGACGGTTTTGTAGGACTTCCTATAGGGGTCTGGCTAGTACATACTCAATCCAACTCTTTGTCCATAATTTTCATAGTGAGGGAGGCATATGCTGTCTCTTGAAAGAACTATGAAGGAAGGAGGGAAAAGGAAGTGGGGGATAACGGAAAGAGGGAAAGAAGAAAAGAGGTACAAAAGAAAGACTACAAGGATTGTGGCTGGAGTCAAGGACCAAAGGTGGGGAAGGAAGCTTCAGTTAGACCTCTGCCCCCAGGAGGCTTGGGAGGGCTGGCCAGCGTCTAGTTCTTGGGTGGGAGGAGGGGATCTCAAGGTGCGATGCAAAGTAGGCTGAGTCATAGGGCTTGTTCTTAATTGAAAACACTGGCTGAAGGACAGCAAAGAGCTAGAGGGCTGGAGGCGTGCAGTGGGTTCTGGGGAGGGCAGTGGGCCCATGTGTGTTGCAGGGAGGGTGGGTATGCCACACATATAAGTGGCCTGGGCAGTAGCCTAAACTCTGGGAATCGGTGGCATCTGAAGACCAGAGAATGGCACATCTTGCCTGGGAAAGGGAAGTTCCAGGAAACCCAGGGTTACTTGGAGGAGGGAATACAACCCTACTGCCCCCATCCAGCCCTGGTCAGCTATGCTAGAGAGCCAGAGGGAAGGAGATGTGGGGCTCTCGTGTTTCATGGCTCTCACTTCTCTGGCAGGGTCTAGCTGGGCCCTGGCAAAGGATCTGAGCTCAGCACTGGACTGGGTTTGACTACTAACCCAATGAGTGGGGATGCAGGCTCCCCACTGTCACCAGGCCACCCTTGTCTTCTGGGTTTGGGCTGCTTGCCTGCATCTACCTTCACCTAGAACGCCTCGTTTCCTAAGGGCCTGTGCAAGCTCTGCCTTGTTTCTGAACCTTCTAGTCCAAGCAAGAGCACCCTTCCTCCTATTCGCCCTCCCCTGTCCACTAGGGCTCTTCTTAAGTGCATATTCTATCACTTGGGTCACACTGGAGGTAAGGTCTTCTTGCTAATTGAATATTCATGACGATCACAGACATCTAATGTAGGGACACCCATGAGGAAACAGTCCTACCCAATCTGTTTAGAGGAGACAGAAGAGATTTCACAGGGGGGCCTTGAAAGAGAGGCACTACTTAGAGACATGAGAAGGGCATCCCACGCCGTGGAAAATGCCTGGACCTGGCCAGTGGGGAAACTGACTAAGGCAGATGGAGTACAGGGTTCAGGATGTAGACACCTGGGGAGACTACCGCAGGTATCTGGGCAAGACTCTGGGCCAGCCAGGGAATAAGCTTTCCTCCTACACCAAAAGAAAATTTTCCACATGGCTGGGGGCTTCGGGGTCACTGATATGAATAGCTAGCTCTGAACCCGGAAGAATCTGGGGTGAGAGTGGCTACTGGGAGCACAAAGAAAGTTGAGAGATTCCTTCCTCCAGTTATTTCCATGCTACAGCCATAGAGAAACCTCAACAGATAAACAACACACCCCAACCTGTAACTGCATTTGGGGCCTCTTGTCCTTCCCCTACGCTAAGACCTTTCTGGCATGGGGGTCATGCCCAGTGGGCTGGGAGGAATAGCCAGGGTTCAGCCTGAGAGGGCAGGAAAGAAGGTTAATGAGGGAAAGAAGGGAGGTGAGGCGCATCCGACAGACTCCTCTAATTGGAATGCTCTTATTCCCCGGCCTGGGAAACTTGAGGCTCATCTAGGGGAAGTCATCCACCCAAGGCGACGCTGCGCGCTGAAGGCAGCGGCACGGTTTGAACCTCAATGACTCCGCTTTCGCGAGGCCTCTGCAAAGGACAGAGGGAAGGACTACAGGGGCCGCGGCGCCGGGGTTCACCTGGTAGTTGTCCAGCTGCTCTTCGGTGAAGATGGTCTGCTTGTTCCCCATGGTGGCCGCGGCGTCTTCTCTCGCCCTTTTGAGCGCAGCTTCCCATCGGAGGCTTCAGGAGCCCCGAGCCCGGCGCTGGCGGCCCTTGCCAGCCTGGCGGCGGGCAGCGACGCCAGCCTAGCCTGGCCGGCTGGGCTCCGGCCAGCTCTTCAGTGGGAGGGACAAGGGCGGGGCCTGGGCGGGGCCTAGGCGGGGCGGCCCCAAGGCTAGGGCGGGGTCAGAGGCGGGCCTGGGGAAGGGGCGGTACCATAGGTGAGCCTGTGGCGGGGGCGCGCCTGAGAGGAAGGAGGCGGAGCCTTAAGGCCAGTCTAGACTGAGCTGGGAGGTGACTTCTCCCAAGGGACAGAAGCTATCTCAGTCTATGCTACTGCAGCTGCAGGGCACGAGGATGGCCAAGAGGTGGCCTTGGAGGGCCGCCTGACTCTTGGCCACTCTCTAAGCCTCCCGTCCTACCCAGTACTTCTGACCTGCAGTCAGTAGTGCCTGAGGACGGTGTGGACAAGAAAATCCCGTGGAATAGTGTGATAGAACTGGTACAGTTTGAGGCGGTATGTGGTCCTAGATTGGCAACAAGAGTGTTATTGAGCTTAGTGAGGTCACAACCTACTTCCCAAATCAGATCCATCCTCAATGAACCAATTGGAAGAACCAAATTAAAAGTTGAAAGCAGAAAAAGTAATTTTTTTTTTCAATGTGGACACATTGGGAATAGGGACAAAGAGGTCCAGGGAACCCAAGCCTGACTTTGGAATACTAAACTGAGATCAAAAATTAAATAGAAGGCCAAGGTTATGCACATTTAAGCAGTACTGGTCAAAGTATGGTCCTGCCTATCCCCACTGACCCAACATTGTTTTAAATCTCTTTCCAGGAGTCAGAGGTAAGTAGATGGCTGTGAGTTCAAGTCCAGCCTGGTCTACATAGTGAGTTCTAAGCTAGCCAGGTCTACCCAAAGACACATTAACTGAAAAAGCCAATAACAGAAAAAGAAAAATAGAAATCCCATTCCAGGACACAAGTTCCCCCTCTTGCCAGTGCATTTTCCTTCTCCCAAGATGAGATTTCTGTGAAATTTCCATGTCTTTGGGGTCCATTGTTTCAACAGTCTGATAGTCAGATTTGAGACACAAGTGTCTCTGTAGAATGTCTTCATTTCTGCCAGGCTGGTCACGGAAGGACCTGCTTCTGCCACCTTCGTTGATGATGCAAGCCCTTCTCCTTTGCCAGCCCATTTGCAGAGGAATGGGTCTGAGACACTGACCTCTTGGAGGTGAGTGCTTGCCAAATATTCAGGAGACCTTGGGTTCCATCCCCAGCAGGAGAAAGAAGGATGTGTTAGGGTGGGGGAGTGTAAAGGCTTCAAGTCTGGCAAGCCCCTGGCATTTGACCCAGAGTATGAAAGGTCTCTCAGGACCTCTGGATTCCTCAGGGAGGAGGTCAGAGTTTGCCTGGCTTTCTTTGCTACTTGAGAAAATTCAAAGGACTTACTACATCCTGAAAAGTGTGACAAAGACCTTTATGTTTTCCTGGGATTTTAATTAAATTCATTATAAGAGGAAAAAAAATCTTAGTGTCTCAGTCTGAGCCTGAACACTAATTTGGCATAAAAGAGATTTAGGTCAGACAAACATACAGATTTATTGACTGTACAATCAACTGGATATGGGACCCAGAAACAAAGCCAGGTGGTGCACCCCTTTAATCCCACCACCCAGGAGGCAAAGGCAGGTGGATCTGTGAGTTCAAGGCCAGCCTAGTTTACAGGGAGAGTTCCAAGACAGCCAGAGCCACATAGTGAAACCTTGTCTCAAAACACCAAATAAATAAATAAATAAATAAAAGAACTAAAGGCCCAAAGGTGCTACGGGGTCTATAATCCCAGCTACTTAGAAGGCTGAGGCAGGAGGCTGACAGATTCCAAGTCTCTGAGTGCAAGGTCAACTTGAACAATTTAGGAAGATCCTGTCTCAGATTTTAAAAAGAGGACCAAGGTGTCATTTGAGGATCATGTGGGCAATCCCAGCACTAAAGAGGCAGAAGCAGGATTACTATGAGTTCATAGCCAGCCTGGTCTACATAGTGAGTTCTAGGGCTGCCAGGGCTATATATTGAGATGCTGTCTGAAAAAAATAAATTAAAAAAAAATCAACCAAACAACAGCAAAAAGAAAAGAAGATAAGAAAAAAGTGGGAAATATAACTCTGGTAGAGTACTTACGTAGCACATACAAAGCTATTCAGCCCTATTGCTACAAGTAGAATAAACACAAGTTCTCTTTTAGAGCATCCTTATCATTTGAAATCTAGGCTACATACATCTATTTTGACTCAATAAGCACTATTGTATATGATGTATTTGTGCATCAGATACCCGATCCATGTATGGTCGTTAACTCTGCCTGCTAAATTATATAAAGCTTGCCTTTTTAGGAAAATAATCAAGCCGGTGTCCTCCAAACTTAAATTAAGGAATGACAGTTCTTTCAGGCTTATACTGTGTGCTCTTGAACAAAGATAATTAGGTGTGCCTAAACACTGGGCACTCCAAGCAATGCCATTCTGATATTGCACCTAGGATTAGTCACTTAAGAGAGTAAACTAGTACACATTGAACTAGGGGGTTGTGGGGATGGAGAGAGAGCTCACCAGTTGAGAATACTAGCTGTTCTTGCAGAGGACCTGGGTTTGATTCCCAGCACCCACATAATGGCTCACAACCATTTGTAACTCCAACTTCTAGGAAACCAGTGCCCTCTTCTGGCTTTCACTTGCAACAGGCGTGCATGTACATGATACACAGACATACATGTGATGCGCACACATACAACAAAACATGCATGCACATGGTACAGAGACATACATGTGGTGTAAACACAACACACACACAACAAAACATCCATACACATTAAAAATGTTTTTAATTTAAAATAGGTTTATTTAAGTTACATAATATTTTATAAGTGGATATAAGCAGCCTATTATTAAATTGTGGGGTTTGATATATTTTGTTTATTTTGAAGGACTTTAGTTTTTTTATACATAAGTTTTTTATTTAATTTTATATAACAAAGTCCAATTAATGAAAACAAACATTTATACACAATATTTGGGAATTTGGGCGTCGTTCTTTCCAAACTGTCTTGGGAGATTCAAAGAGACTTTAGTTTTTTTGTTTATGTCTATGAGTTTTTTTTTTTAACTTCATGTATGTCTGTGCACCATGTGCATGCCTGTTGCCCTTGGGGGCCAGAGAGAGTGTTGGATCACCTAGAACTGTATTTACAGATGCCTGTGAGATGCCATATGGGTGTTGTGAGTCAAACTTAGGTCCACTGTTAGAGCAGTCAGTGCTCTTAACTACTGAACCATCTCTCCAGCACTTGAATTGTTTTTTTTTTTTTTTTTTGACAACTCACATCATTTATTCAGTGCTATATTAGACAGTATTGAAAGATAGATTAATAGCTCCGAGCCTCCTAACAATTTAAATGAAAATTACAAAAATGTTTTGAGACCCTGTTTTGGACTACAAAGGGTGTTTGACTTGCAATTTCCATTCTCTATAGAACAAGAACAGGTCATAAAATACATCACATTTTCAGTTCTGCTGATGCTTTAATTCAATACCAAGTCTCCAGCCACATCAGTTATGAGCATGAAGTATATCATGTAACCTCAAATCTCTAACAGTGGGAGGCTTACACACAATGGATCCACTAGAATAATGTTGTTTCCTTTGATGTGGCAGCTGTGCATCCATCCATCTCCCTCCCCTCAGATGGTTTCTTCAGCACGTCAGAGCAGTGAGGATTGGTTTAGTCTCATAACCAAGTTAGAGTGAAGACACTGGCCACATAATACACACGCTCCAGTTTTTTAAAGAGTCCTGAATCTTGGGCACCTGTTCTCTTGTTAATTACTTTACAGTTTCTAAAAGAAGTTATTGCCCAAAGCTGGAAGAACTTGAGTCTTCTCAGATGAGCATGTGAATGGATGGAGGGAGGTGAACAAAAAATAAAATTAAAAAGGTGAGGTCTGATAGAGGAGCAGCTGGATAAGGAAATAAAAAAAAAGAACAGTAATTTAAAGTTTATTCTAGCTATAATGCAGGTTATTTTGGCGTTAAGGTAGCATCACATGGCGTACTTCTGAGTCCATTCCAAGATATTCTGTTATACGTATCTGTTTTATAGATCCGTGCAATCTCTGGGACTAGGGGGTCATCTGGGTTTGAATCACATAGCAGTGAACAAATGGATAAAAGAACTTTAGAAGTAGTTAAAGCAGGAGACCACTGTGATCTTAGAATATCAAGGCAAATGTTGCCATTACTATTAATATTTGGATGATAAATTCTTGTTTGAAGGCGTAGTGTCTATAGGAAAATTAATTGTCAAAAAGAATACAGCACCTTGATATGGGCTGTCATTAGGTCCCATAATTGTGGCTTGCAAATGAAACATGTCCTCTCCAACTGGACCTGCAGAAGACTGTGCTGGAGGACCACACTAAGTTCTTTACTAATTCGTTTTAGGGCCATAGTCTGTGCTTTTCTCCAGGCTCCCCCCCCCCATCCCGCCAAAAATTCTTGATTATCCAGGCTGCGAGGACGGATCATCTCTTCTACTCACACCGGCTCTGCTAGACACAAGCACTTGGATATAGAGCCGGCAGATCTCAGAAGAACCTCGTGACAGGCCAACTGGAGCTCCCTTGATAGTATTTTAAAGAGACAAAGAAGATTAAAGAATAGAAATATAAAAACCAAAACGTTTTCTTCATAGTTTCTGCTTGACTCATATTTGTCAACTGTTAAAATTAAATCCAATATTCCCACTTCAAAAAAGGTGAAATTTGGGACTGGCGAAATGAGTTGGTGGTTAAGAGCACTTGTTTTTGCACAGGACCTAGATTCAGCACCTACATGGCAGTTCACAACCACCCATAGCTCCAGTTCCAGGAATCTAATGGCTTCTTCTGACCTTGGGCATCAAGCACACACATAGTACACATACATACTTGTAAGCAAAACACTCATACTCATAACATAAAATAAAGGTTTTTTTTTTAATTGGTGAAATTTTCCTTGTAAATATTTAACATTAAGGCTTTCAGACCAATGGAAACATGAAGACAACTAAGAATATAGTCACTATTTTGGCCCTTGCCTCTAAGGTCAGCTAAGACCCAAGAGCTTTCAGGACTCCTCCAAAGGGACCTTGTGTTTCTGGTAAGTCATCTGTACTCTTGATCAGAGAGACCACAGAGCCTAACCAGTGCATTCTGCAAATAAGAGGGTTAAATAAAAACAGGGATACTCATGAGGACAAGAGATAACAGCGTCTCAAGCCCTATCTATTACCCATGAAAAATTATTTTTCATTGTTAATAGTGTATGGAATGTGCCTATATCTTAGCCCCTACCTGTCATAAGATGAAAAAGCCACCGAGAACAATTCCAGGATGTCTCCAGAGACTAGCTGTCCACTGACCAGTTTCTAATATAGGGAAAGCCTCATAAACCATGAGGAGAGATGTAACAACAATAACAGCAACAAGAAAGACTGCTTCGTTGTTAAGAATGATTGCTATTCTTGCAGAGGACCCAGGTTCAACTCCCAGTAACCACATGGAGGTTCACAACCATCTATAACTCCTGTTCCTGGGGAGCCAATGGCCTCTTCTGGCTTCTACAGGAAATTGCATGTATGTGGAGTATAGATATATAAGCAGACAAAACACTCACGCACAGAAAATTAAGTAAATAAATAAATCCAATATATATATATATATATATATATATATATATACATATTTTAAAACAACCATCCTTAGCAAAGCATGGTGGTACATGTCTTTATTGTAATAGTTTGGAGGTTGAGACAGGAGCATTACTATGATTCGAAAGACCAGTGTATCTACACATTAAATTCCAGGACAGCCAGAGCTATACAGAGAAACTCTGTCTTGAAAGCCTTCAATAAATAAATGGACTCTCTCTCTCTCTCTCTCTCTCTCTCTCTCACACACACACACACACACACACACACACACACACACACACAAACACACATGCTGTGAGTTATTTTAACCACACCCTGATACTCCCAAGACTGCCAATAAAGTTAAACTTTGAATCAAGTTGGTTAATATAAGTGCTAAGACACAAGTTTTAGAAAAACTTATTAAAACAGATCATAAAGCTATTCAGACCCAGACAGAGGAATTTAAAGAAGAACTAATTTCAGTATTGGATTATAAGGTTAGAGAGGAACAGTCAAAGGTTTTCAAACAACCAACTTTAATTTATCCAGTCTCATTACAGGAACAACTGCCAAATGATAGATAGTCCCAAGGCTATGCAAGAGTTGAATGGACTCCTGTGGAAATGTTAGATTTAAGGAGATTCAAGAAAGTGATAGTCTCATATAGCATGCATTCACCTTTTGTGAAGCAGTGTTAAACTCATGGTCAACTTGTAACAGAATTATCTATCCCTCAAGACTGGAGAGACTTGGTTACAGCAGTCTTGGAGCCTGGTCCTCAATTACAATGGAGGACCTGGTAGAGAGATGAAGCTAAGACCATTGAACAATGAAGTAGGCTAGAGTATGGAAATCTCCCAAGACCAGCTAGGGAGAGTATGCTAATGTACAAAGGCAATCTCTGTATTATGATCACAACCTGGCTTTATTCCACACAGCAGCTTTGACTGCTTGGGACAGAATTGAAGAAGTAGAAAAGGAAGTTGAGTAATTTACTAAAGTTATACAGGGCCCAAAAGAAACTCTCACTGATTTCTTTCAAAGATTGACTTCAGTAGTAAATGATACCAAATTCAGAAGTTAGAAAAATAATAATTGAGTTTCTGGCTTTCAAAAATGCTAATGCACAATGCAAAGGGGTTATTAGGCAGTTAAAGGCAGGGTCAACCTTGGAGGAATGGACCTAAGATACAATCAATGTTGAATCTCATGACCATGATGACAATTGGATAGGAGAGGTGATTTCCAGAGGTTTAAAGTAAAATCAAAATGTCAAGTGTTTCAATTACAGTAAACAAGGGCACCTAAAAAGGAATTGTAAGCAGGGCATCCCTAGAAACTGAAAGCGGTAAACTAACTAGAGAGAAATAAAGGGACCAGACTCTCATTCAGACCCCTGCTTTAGCAGCTATGACAGGCTACAGAAAAGACATGTAGGCCTCTGACTCAGCACAAAACAAAGAAACTCCAGATCCCTTGGCCTCTGGGAGCCTAGGGCCAAAACTAAACACAAAGACACTCCGGACCCCCACTCCAGCCTCCTAGATACTTGGTTCCTCTGAACTGTTTGGTCACAAAAGAAACTCCAGGGGAGACCAAAACCTCCCCTGTAGTTTCTAGGATACAGTTCTGAAATCTACTGGTATCTATGAACAGGCCACCTGTCATAACAAGACAAAGCCATAGAAACCACAGAATGTTCCCTCAGCACTGACCAATGAGAATAATTGGAAC